>NC_142740.1:22910199-22927699 GCF_051943395.1 Hippocampus bargibanti | reverse complement strand
AAAATAAAAATAAAGTAAAAAGCAATGGTAAATGTATATTCAGTTGAGCCTGCCGTTTATTAGCATGCAATTTCACAAGAGTTTGTTATCCTAATAATCTTTGATAATTTAAGCTATTCAGGCATGAAACTTTAATCAAGAATTATTCATTCAAAGCTAAGAGAAAATGTATAGTAACAAATAATTTGCATAATTACTTGTGACATGACCATGCAAACCATATTGTTGTTTCACATGTCGTGTATGCAGCACCACCCGGCCCTCGCCGGTATGCACAGAGTTTCTTTTGCAGGTGATTTGCCTGGTCCTCGACGTTCTTAATGTCTCGCTCACTCACTCAGTGTGTGGCTAGTGTCACTGCCTGTGTCACATTTATGCGAATGAGACCACCCACAAAACAGACAAATGAGGCCCTGCATCACAAATAATGTGTTTAATGTTACACAATCACTAAAATAAATGTTTGTCAGATAAGATTAATCAGACCATTTGCTGCTTCAATCGACTCCCTTCTCAATGTTACCGCATGCAAATTGGGTGTGCATGATTGACTGACTTTATGGCCGAGCACTCCGACATACAGTACAGTACAGACTTGCTGTATATTAAATGTAGCAAGGACACGCAGATGGAAGAAGGCTTGAAATTATAACCAATCATCATCAACTTTAGATATTTTTGGTGAAACGGGAGTAATAGTGCATTACATATCATAATTTGTGCTGCGTGCACTGTTTTGCTATGGACTTCAACTGTTAGCACATCATTGAGTTCCTTTCTAAACCTCTTCCTCTGAGTGATTATTTTGTGATCTAAATGTTCAAGGGCAATCTGTCCTCAATATATTTTTTATCTTATTATATCTTGCTTTATAATACTTTAACAAGTATTTTTTGCTCTGGTGATTTTGTATTATCTATTGTGGGGCAGACTGTGGTTATGTTCAATGAATACACTGAGGAAGCACATAGTAGAAATGGACAAAAATAGGATGTGCCATATGACAAAATAGGGGTTGAAGTGTTTGTGGTGGTGGAAGGGGGGGTGAAATGAAAGGGGAAAGGTTACGTGTGTGATTGTGTTTGTGCATGTTGCTTTCCTGATAAGATGGCCCCACACAATGGCTAAGTTGAAGGTTGCAAGCTCCTTTAAAAGGGAATAAAATGTGAGGTCTCAATGTGAGCTCATGACGTCCTCTTACTTCATTAAAGCCTCCATCTCACTGAGCAAAGACCCAGTTGTTATCTCGTGGTTCCGGGAAAAAAAAACATACAAATTCAATGTAAAATTTTGTCAATATAAAATTTGGAGTTTCACGGAAAAAAACTACTTGTACTCTTAATGCTTTTCTTTAAAAGCATGACTTTAAATTTTTTGGGGGTTTGAATTGTGTTAAGCTTCAGAGTTCCACTGAAAAATAAATAAATAAAGAAATAACTCAAAGTTATCTGCTGAAAACCTGATCCTATGTATCATTCCCGTTCATGTTATTGCATTTTTTTTTCGCAAGATGGCGCGGAGTAGGAAACTGTCAGCAAGTGTGCTTCAAGAGCCTTGGTTTTTGTTTTTTGTTTTTGTCTTTTGTTTTGTCACATTGTATGGAGACCTGATGTGGACTGTTTACTGCGTTATTTGTCCACTGCATTTTTTTTTCGCAGAAGAATATGTGCTTGGTGATTGCGCCTTCTCGGCAGCACACGTGTAGGAGCACTGATTTTGATTGTGATGAATATCAATGCCAATTTACTGGGCAGCCTTGGGAGTCTTGTGTTTTTGCGCCTTTGCTAGGCAGCATTTTTCACAGTCTGCGTTGGTGCGGCTGGATGGATGGCTGCTGTAGTTGATGATTGGGAGAGAGGAACGTCAAATATGTATTTGAAACTGAAAGTCGCTGCTTGGAAATGAAATTGATTTATTTGGGACAGGAGAAGTGTACTAATCTCTTTTTTCATCAATGGACGCTACAGCTTGTTTACATTGAAATTTAGCTTGTAGACGACGTGTGCATATTTTTAGCATGTTGTCTCTGATCCACTCTTGAAAAGACACATTGTCTCTCTTTGATCTAAAACTGCTTCAAACAACCATATGTATATAGGAAAAGTGGTTAAGACGACTAGTCATGTTTGACATTATGTGTTATGTTTATTATTTTACTTTGTGTTAACTGTTTTGCCAAACACTATATAAATCATAATGTATTGTAATGTATTCTTAGTTAATGTAAGTAAGCTGTTAGTTACTGTATGTCTATTTGACACGCTATTTTCCCTTATTGTTCCTTTGAATCATTTGCAAATGTAAGGCCTTGTTTTGAGAAAATGCTGTCATCTTTTGCATGTATCCTTTTCAGATAGTACAGAGTACACAGATTGTATGGCATCGACGCCACTTTCTCCTCCTCTGTAACCTACTCTGGTACAACTGAAGTTGTCATGCTTAGTTAGCCCAATTCATTGACATGCAACAGGATCACATGCTCCCCAACAATTGCGTAATGACAGTGTCATCTGGGTATCATTTACTCGTGTGTAAGTCCTCACCAGAGCAACCATGATAAGTGCTGGGCCATAATGACAATGTCTGTAAGTAAAGAATCTGCTTAAAATTAGATATCAAGTAGACAGGATGAACTTAGTACAACGGTCAAGTTTTAATATTTTCAAATGGTTTGGCTCTGTAGGTTATAATTATCCATTTGAGATAGTCTTTTTTATATGCATGACTGCAAGCTATATTTGCTATATTTAGTGATATTTCTGTTGCATGTGTCACATGCATTGATCCAGACTTTTCAGAATCACAATCAAAAAGCTGTGAATAAACCCACAATGGGGACATTTGCAATTTTACGGACACATGTAATATGGTGGATTGGTGATTTCCTTATGGATATTCAAAGTCTTCTTCGGACTATGGACTGTAGTTTCCACAATAAATGTCATCATGGTCATGGCTCTCCAATATAATTTGTATGACACAAAACTGCCTGTCCACCTCTAAACATGAATTTACGACAGAGAAGAAAAAGTCATGAAATTTTATTATGGGTTTTTTTTTTTTTTCACAAAAGCACATTAGATACATTTTATTAGTTGCATTTTAATAATTTCCACTTTCACAGTTAACTGAAAGTAACAAAAAAAATAAGATATCTCTACAATCTTAATTTTTATACTTAACCTTAACTTAGAGGACAACCCACCTGGTAATGTTGGAATTATTTCTAATGTGTGTCCGCTTACATTATTTTTGGTGTATTGTTTGGTTCTCCCTCTGATTAAAAATCTGAATTTTTCGGAACTCAAATATATAGCCCCTTCTGTTGGATTTGCTTTGAACTTTTACTTTTTTTACTCATGTTTTGCCAACAAATCCATCAGCATTTTAAATGTGAATAACAATTTCAGAATGTAAATGGTTATGAGCATATTTGACACAGATAATTAATTGAAATGGTACACACTTGACATTTAGTCACTTTGTGTGTGTGTGCGTATGTGTGTTAGCGCAAAAACTCAGTGATATTCAGAAACCCTCAAGATGAACAGGACGAATGTTTTGCTGTGGAATTTACATTGCATTCATGATTAAACTCACCAGAGAAAATATGCACTTTGCAGATGCGGTGTGTGTGTGTGTGTGTGCGTGTGCGTGCGTGCGTGTGTTTGTGTGTGTGTGTGTGCATGTGCGTGTGAGTGTATGTGTGTATGTGTGTGGTCCAGCGGTATTTGGCAGTCCATGTTCATTGTCTTTTTGATGCAAAGTGATTCGCACTAATTCTACATCTGGTCTGACCAAACAGGTTCAGCCAGAAACAACATTCTTTACAACTTACCCTCTGTTTTACTTATAAATTAAATTTGATCCGTTATGCTTTTCACATTGTTAAAAATACCTTGATCGGAGTTGCACTGTATCGAACATCATGTCACAAATTCGTGCCAACCCTTGGATTATATTGCAAGAAATCATTCCAACGAGTGAGGCCACAGTATGCTCTAATATTGGAGATTCATCATACCCACTGAAGCAAGTAAAAATATGAAAAACGGAGCCTCTTTGGTGCTTCTTAAGTGGCTTAAAGGGAAACTGTTTATGCATATCCACCCAGCCGCTGCAAAGCGTGAACTCCAATTTGTTTTATGCTGCTGCTGTACATAACAACTCTCGGCCGTCACCTGACGACCTAAGTCCTGAGAGGAGAATCGATTCATTATTCAGAGTCACTACTGAGCACAAGCTGCGGCATTGTCATGTATAACAAATTGAAGTTGTGAGCACACCGAATTTGTTTCTGTTTACAGACACTGACTACATTATACATACTGCAGGTGCCGCTGAATGTGTGGTAATAGGATGGATGATGGATGGCCAAGCAACACGGGCTTCCATTCTTGGGTTATTCATCTACAGTATTTATGTGCTAATTTATATATTACTTCAACCAGAATGACCCTCAAAAACCCGGGATGGCGCACGAGGGACTCAATGAGTTTGAGCTTTGACCATTCTAGAAATGGACTGTTTGAGGTCTGGAAATCATCCCTTTAGTATGTGTCAGATATGTTGATGTCAGTGTTGACGTGCATTGGTGGGGCAGGCTGTGGCGTTTGTTGAATCCCGGTTGGTATTTTACCTTATCCAGAAGAATAAACCATGGGATTGTTTTCTCAAGAGGTATGTTATTTTTTTTCTTTTTCAAAGTGTACATATATGAGCTCATTCCAAGCAACTTTCCAAATCCATTCCATCCCATTTAACTCAGACAGTCATCAATGGACCTGTCTTGTGTTTCCCTTTTCCTTGCCCCGTTAGTTTCAGGACATGTTATAATAATAATAGATGATGGAAATGCAAAAAAAGAGATGAGGGCGATGCTTGTGAAATGAAAATCGGAGAATGAAATTTAAGAGGCCTGAAGTGCACCTTTCATTTCATTATCCACTGGAGAAAAAGTTAAACAAGTTGAAGACCGTGTTCAATGTGCATCTGCGTGGATGATTACACATGAGGTGATGATATTTTTGCGTTAGAATGCCTTAGCACTTTCAAAAGCAATGGTTTGGTCATAATCCAGTGAGTTCTTGCTTTATGGACCAAGTATCATCACAAATATTTTCACTTTGCTACATCCAACATGCCTGCAAATGTCAACGTATGTTCAAGATGTCGTTTATATGTATGCACTGTAAATGTTCATAATGATACTTGCTCGCAGAAGTAACTCTATTTTTAATACATATACACAACACATCATGCGTTGCATTTATTTATGAACTGCATTTTCCTTGAGAAATATTATTACTGAACACCTCAGTTCTGCAGCATCACCACGACATTTCCTCAAAACAAATATCAGTCTCGCTACTCCATTCTCCTCAACTGCTCACCATTATATGCATCTCAACAGCCCGTGGCAACGAACATGCTAGCAGCTTCGGATGAGCCAAAGTGGGAGAGAGAAGAGGGGGGGGGGTAAAGAGGGGTGAATCGGGCCGTAGATCAGGGCAGAGAGTATGGCGACACGGCCAGTAGGTGACAGGGGAATAACATCCCTTTCTCCTCAATCGACAGGGACCATAACTCCTGTCTCTCCAGGGACAGATTGAGAAAGGCAATAGCCCTAGAGGTTGTGAAGCTCGGATGCTTAGGAGAATTGAAAGTTAAAAGAAAAACAATGTTTTCTGAGCCACGACAACTGCTTCAGTCGGAATTTTCAAAAGGCCTTTTTCTTACACTTTTCTCGGAGATAGAGCCAAAATGGAAAGCTGTCCATATCAGACATAAATTACTCAAGTTTTATTAAATATCAAATGATTCAAATAATACACCACTAAGTTAATTTAAGATTTGTTTTGCATCCATCTATTTGTCCCTTTGGCACTCGGGCCAGAGACTAGAAGCCCTGAACACAATGGTCCAACACTTACGGAGCCAACAAAGCATTTTGTTGGATACATTAATGCAATTTTCGGTCTTCAATTAAAATGTCAACATGTTTCTTCAGGAAACCAAAGTAGACCTTTTAAGAATGTGCCCAAGTTGAATTCCCATTACCCTGAAGTGTCTTCATCCCAAAGGGTTATTTTCCATTTTGGTACCAAGCAGTTTCTCAAACATTTTGAGTCAAACACCCAAATTTGATTTTAGGTTATTCTCACTTCAAAACGGACTGTGTGCAGTTCACTTTAGCTGTAAATACAAACCACAGCCAATTTGTACAGGATACGTTCAACTTCTTGGGTTTAAGAAACCATTGTAGCCAGGCATCGTGGGAAAAATCAGCCTTTCATGAATGATGATATTACCTATTCCTCCTTCTGTTTAGCCACACTGCTGCCAGCAGTTTAGTATGATACTATTAGCATGACCAGCCTCACTTTGAAACGGCAGTCCCTATCCATGATGACATTTTCACCATCTGATGTGAACAGTGCCTCGAAACACCTGTCTCGTTTGGATTTGTCTTGAGCTTGCAACCCAAAGAGCTCTGGACAAAGCGAGCCAACTTTTTCTGTTTGTGTGAAGAAAATACCGTATTTATTTGAGTATAACGCGCACCCCTAATTTTCAATTAAAAATCGGTATACAATTTGTTTGACTTTTTCTCGGCTCAGACTAAGCATTGTGATAAAAATCATTTATTGACAATGTAAACACTGAAATACCATGTAAACACTGAATCAAAACTCCGGATATTGGTAATTGTACAAAACAGCAATGCTTAACTCACGTTTCAGTGTGGGCGAGGCGAAGAAAGGAAATGAAGCGTAGCTAAAGAAATGCTAATCAACAATTTAAAAAAAAGGAATGCATGTGATCCGGGTCTTTCCGATAATCGAAACTGAAGGGCGAGAATAGCCATGGAAATGCCGCCCCACTCCTAGAAAGGATAAAGCATATATATATATATATATATATATATATATATATATATATATATATATATATATATATATATATATATATATATATATATATATAGTAAAGTCTCGTTATATCGATATTCAAGGGAGTCCGAAAAAATATCGATATAACCGGGACTATCGATATATCCGATCCTGTGCCGAACTGCATTAAACCAAAGCCGCCAAAAGAGGGCAGCCAAGCGCCATATAAGAAGCGGAGCTGGCCATTAGCTCCCTTTTTTTTTGGGTGAGAGATGTTCCCCCAATGTTGCCTCAAAATGGCACATATAATTCTTTATTGATTGTAAACATGTATGCTTTAATCTTCAGAACTACAGTGTATTTGAAACATATTCATAACTGGATGTGTAACAAGAAAGCATATTATCCGAATCTGAAGCCATTGTTTGGATTCACAAGCAATGTAAGACGTCTTGGCGTGAAGTCATTTTTATTTGCATTTGAATAAAAAGTGACATCGGCTGTCCTTTAATACACAGTATGGAATGTTAATAATTTTCAAAATCATCGCGCTTCAGCAGACAAAACAAGAATCATTGTTGCAAAAAACGATTGCATTCATATACAGTACAGTGGGCATGTACATAACACAACAGGGAAACTGCAACGCTTACATCTTACTGTATTATGTATACAATTTAAAAAAGTCATCAATCTTCTTCTGCTTCCCATTTTTACCTTTTAACACAAACACTTCAATCTCGTCTGCTACACACGAGCGAGCGTCTGAAAATGAAAATGGCTCTGCTACACGGGTGCTGGGCACGTAACCAAGTCACCTGACCAAGTCGACCAATGGCGCGACTGATGGCGTGACACGTAACCAAGACACGTGACCAAGTTGACCAATAGCGCGACGGATGGCGGCTCATGTGACCAAGTCGACCAATGGCTCGACCGATGGCGGCTCACGTAACAAGACACGTGACCAAGTTGACCAATGGCGCGACGGATATATCGATATAAACAACAAAAATGGCCGGCGGGGGATGAAAAGGAGCACCGTAATAACCGGATTATCGTAATAACCGGGTATCGTACTAAACGGTACTAATTATACATAAAAAGACTAGAAATGTGCAAGGGAAATGAAAATAGTATCGTAATAAGCGGTACTATCGATATAACCGATATCGATATAACGAGACTTTACTGTATATATTATATATATATATATACACTCGTTATATCGATATTTATTCTCGGGAGTCGGAAAAAATATCGATATAACCGGACTATCGATATGTCCGATCCTGCGGCATGTAAATTTTCTCCTTGCGTTCTTAGAAATAGTATCGTAATAAGCAGTACTATCGATATAACCGATATCGATATAACGAGACTTTACTGTATATACGCCTGAAAGAAATATACCCCCTGAAAGAACACCTTACTCAGCATCGTAAGAATCTCTAAATTATTACAGGTCTAGCTATTTTTCTGATAGTTTGATGATGCCCTTTTACGTCACATTTGTAAATGTCTTCCGTGTATATACTGAGTATTGCAATGAGGCTTAAATTGAAGACAATTCTGATTGAAATCGCAGTTTCGGTCCAATAAATCGCAATTCAATCGAATCATTCAGCTGTAATATGCAGGCATCAAGCTCCATCAACTGCATATAATAATTGATAAGAATCATACATTATTCAACTTTACGACCAATCACTTGATGCAAGCCCCAATACACACAGACTTGATATTGGCTTTTGATCAATACGTGTGTGTTCATGGGATGTCAAAGTATCGATTGATTTAAACAGTAAACGTAACTGTTGACATGTATTTTAGGGCCGTTTTTGTTCCTTTTAAGCGATCTATGTCCTCGTGGGTGCCTGTGTTTTATGTTAATAGGAAATCCAAAGCAAGCCATTAATGTCAACATTTTTCACACTGACAAAAATGGACAGAACATGATTGTTCCCAGGACGGCAACGATATACACAATATTAAGCATGTGCAGATTACCGGTAGTTATGTTTGAGGATTTATTATGGGGAATCAAATTAAAAGAACGCAAACACACATAGGGGAAGGCTAGTTCTCCTCCTCAACGGCACCTGCTCCGCTGAAGGTGAAAGAAGTGCTCGCTTGAGCTCATTGAAAAGTAGATGTGACAGTAAATTTTTCAGGCCCTTGTGAGATGGGAGATCTTGTTATAGCAGTCAGGATGGGGGTCAGGGCAGTGGCTGCTTGATGATTGAGGAAAAGAGAAGTAAATTCATTCTGCTTCGGGCACTTTGTCAAGTGCCAGTAGCTTACCGTTGAGAGCCACTCACCCATCACCGTGTTACGGCCCCAGAGGTCACCTCCCTTGCCATAAATCTCGCTCGACTCTTCGTCTGCTAAACCTATTGCCTTCCTGAGCATGAGCAGCGAGAGGTTGCAGCTGGTAGTCTTCATCGTCACTCAAACTGAAAAAAAAGACAAGAGAATATACATTGTGCTGATGGTGTAAGGAGCAGGGCTTTGGGTGTTTCTGACCCATTTAAAGGGTGTTTGGACAAACCCGCTTTGTGAGATGTATCGTTTCAAGTTGACTCATCACCTGGCCTATATACAGTTGTTTTTATTTCTGAGGTATTTCTCCTTACAACTCTACAGTGTCCAATAATAATGTTTTTTTTTCATAGGACATGTGATGATTTTTTAATCATACAAATAACTCTGACAGTATCAGTAACATATACAGTTAGTAAAGGCATTGCATTGCATATTGCTCTTGAATTAAGTTCACCAGACTGTCGATGTGGACATACTTGATTGACAATTGGGTATGAGTGAGATTGTTCAATGGACAAAGTGCCATCTTTCTCAAACACATGGCAGAAATCCATTAGAACAGGGAACAGCTGAAAGGAGATAACGGGGGATATCCAAAAGAAATGCCTTGATCATGACGGTTGTACCGGTTTTAATATTCACCATTGTTTTCTTCATCAATGAACAGAAGCATGATTTTAGCCAAAATTGATATTCAGGTTTCTCTTGCCATTTCAAATAGTCAAATTAGTTTTTTTGCTTTTGAGAGTAGAGTAGAAACATCATTTACCTGTTTTGATGAATAATACTTTTCTGGGTGCGTGCCATATATCCTTCCAGAATTCTGACAAAAATACAATTGGTGGAGCAACTTAATTTTAACTTTTTGAAAAAAAATGTTTGTGTTAAGAAATTTTTGAGCTTTCTAAGACACTGTCATTCCCTGATATAATTAATTCGGTCAAAGTCGCCTTTGCTTTAGTTTAATTATTTGAAGACCCCATTAAAATTTAACCTTGTGGCATTTTCAATTTGTAGCACAATGATGAAGGCATTTGGTACATAAAGGCTGATGATCTCTTTACAGGTTACACATTTATATATATAATGTGCTTTCTGTTTGATTTAACAGATGGATGCAAATGAGCACACTGTGACAAGACAAGAGACGGATTTCTTGCATAAATCGATAATCAAATCAAAAATGAATTTCTCAACATGCGATTGAACTAGTAAATGAATACTGTATAGAGGGAAACGTTTGATCTACTGCAAGTGGATGTATTTTTTTTAATTGCGAGGAGGCTGGCTCACATGATCTGCTTCTTTTTTCCCCATAGTCATCAAATACCATAATTACACCTGTCCCAACTTTGTGGATATGTGTTTTGAAGTGTATCTGTGCATTCCCTTCTCTGAGATGTAGTATTGCAGCACCAAGCTGCTTTCAATACAAACCTCTTATTAGATGGTGATTATCTTGCCTACGTCTGGCTTCTCTCAGTCGCTGACTTGAAGTCGGAGAGGCCAGGGGCACACGAGGAAGAAAGGAGCGAAAACTTCCTGAACCTAGCTTTCACCTCCCACCTTTCAACTCCAAGTGTACCCCACAAACTATCATCCAGGTTATTTAGGTTGTTTTTGGGGTGTGTTCATGACTAAAAAATGTTTTTGTTCATTTTGTGGTCTTTGAAGGAGCGGTTGTAGGTTCAAGAGACAGAGAGCTCCATTCATCTTGTTTACAATATTTTGCCACTTTTGCATTAAAATTTATTGGGTGAATGAATGACCGTACAGTAATTTCATTACTAAAATAATATCATATTTTCACCATAGTGGTGTGTGTGCGTGTTTGTGTGTTCCAAGCCACCATTGGTGTTTCTGAAGGCCTTGGGCAAATTATACATGATTTTGCGTGGCCACACAAAGAAGATGAAATCACGTTGAACAAGAAAAAAAAAATCCAAAACACACGCTATCAAATGATGACAATAGACTGTTGAATATGAATGAATAGGATTTATCTAATTTGTAAACTGAAGTTGCTCCTTGCACGTCACTGCATCAGGCCATACATAGAACCAGAAATGAGCTATGTAATGCAGTTAAATTATTTGAGTGTTTAAAGAATGATGACATTGCTGATGAAATCCACTTGCGTGACAGTTTTGATACCATCCCATGTTATCCAAATCCGAATGTTTTCAATTCTGAAAACGCCAGCAGTTACACACTGATTACGAATTGAAAATTAAATTAACTGAAAATAAGACAGAAGGAAGTCATAGATGACAGGCAACGAAAAAAATAGCTAAGAAGGACCCCACTGCTCAGCTGTCATTCTGTTGGCTTCCAAAGAGTCACACAGTGGACCGGACAGATGGTCCCAAACGCGCCGCAGTGAGCTCGGCTCTATTAAAAGCTGTTTGCTTCATGCCAGACGCCAACAAGATCTATTTGTTAGTCATTTGTATGTACATGTTTGACGACCAGCTTTTGATCTTGCAAGGAACCCTCTTATGTGTTTTGGCCACAAAACGGTCATTACAAGTGTGACTATGATGTCAATGTTTATTTTGAAGATAATCAAGAGACAATCAATAGCAACATATGTTCAACCAACAGTACTTAACTGATTTGCGCTTAGTGGCTGTTAGCCAACATGGCAGTGCATGCTGAACTAAACATAAATAACTGGACAACCATACAAATATCGCCCCTTATACCCTCCCCACCACAGGCTTTACACCCAATTTTACTCTGCATCTTCCTGCTCTCTTCTACCGCTTGACTTCCTAAAGAGCAGCTATGTCACCTCGGAATGATCAAGTACCCCGACATGCTGACCTTTCTCCATCTGGCCTGTTCCCTGCCCTGCTGCCCTCTTGCATGTCGATGAGTCACAGGCCAATGAAGACATTTCTTTATGTTTGTGGGCGGGAAAGGCATGCATTGACATAGTAAAACTAGATTTGGGATGAGTTGATGGTGCTTCCCAACCCATTTTTGAGAGTTTACATGACAGGCAATACAGGTAGTTTAGACACATTGGGTGAATGTTTCAATGTGATATACCTGCACAGACAGATTCGGTGTCCATAAATCTGTCAGCACCATTTAAAATGTGTAACATTACCGGATTAACCTATCGCTAAACATTAAATGAGCACTTTCTCAAAGAAATACATTTCCTTCCAACAATTCTTAAAATATCTGATTTTCAAATGGTAGCTATTGTACAAAAAAGTAAATAAAAATGTTTAAATATTTAACACAAGAAGAAACAAAACATACTATACTTCGTAATCTTCAATAATATTGGAGTACTGTTGTTTTAATTTTTTCATTGACATCGGGAAACTCACTCACCAACTACATTACAATAAACATACGATGACAACAATGACATCAACATTGATCGAACTGTTGAAAGCCTAAACAGTGGCTTCAATCGCTCAAAAATAGATGAATACTGTTGATCACAGGTGTCAAACTCCGGTCCTCGTGGGCCGGCGTCCTACATGTTTTCCAAGTCTCCCTGTTGCAACGCACCTGATTCAAGGGAACAGGCTCAATGGACACACCTGATTCAAATGATCAGATCATCAACGAGCTCTGCGGATGTCTGACATTGATCAGACACAGCGAGCACACAGAAACCAACAACCATTCATGCTCACACTCACACCTAGGAACATTTTGAAGTGTTCAATCAGTCTGCCATGCATGTTTTTGAAATATGGTAGGAAGCCGTAGGACCTGGAGAAAACCTACAAGAGCACAGGGTCTTTTTATGTTTATGTTTTCCTAAAACGTTTTGCACACTCACTGTCGTCAGATAAAGTCGACTTCACAGATTGAACAGTGCATTTTTCCTTCTCCAGCTCAGCTGTCCCTTCCTTGTTTTCCAATGGAGTCAAATTCCTCCGCTCTACGTTCCACAGACACTCATCTGCAAACAAAGGTAAGTTACTCCCTTCACACATGTCCACATAATGTAGTCACTTGCAATGTTGCCTTTAAAGTACAACCGACGCCTCCGGACAAATTGTGTCCATAATTTGTAAAATCACTTCAAATAACTTCTACTGAGGGTATTTTACAAAGATCCCACCGCATCTAGCTATATTTTACGTTTTAAGACTCGCGCTGAATATTCAGGAAGTCTTGTTTTTGAGTTGATGACGATCCCCACGTGACTTCACGTTTGGAACGCCTCTGACCAAGAAAGCGACACACATTGCATTTTGCGATACTTTCTTTGGTCTGAAAACTTCGTGTTGAACCGTGTTGATGGCGAAATTAGAAGTAAAACACATAAATAATGTGATGGTGAATCGTTGTGTGTTGCACCAAAATTACTATTTGATATTCGCTGACATAAATTCCCAGTAGACAAACAGCCCATTTCCACGGAGCTTGGGCGCCATCTCGATGCTTTCGCGTGACTAATGACACCGAACTTGTCACGTGCGAGTTGACAGCTGGGACGGGGCAGCCGCTTCCGACCTCCGCCAGCTGCTGTCAATCCCCTAATCACCGACACTGGGACATTTAAACGAGTCGCTGTCACCAGCGCTGGATGATTGCGACGCCTCGCGCCTCGCCAGTGTCTTGGCCTTGCCAGCACAAGAGTTTGCTTTGCCCGAGGTGATTGTTAGCCGCAATCGCGTAAGTTTGTTGCTTTCCGGCATCGCGAGCTTTTGCAACCCCGTGTGCCATTTTATTTTGCCTGGCTTGAAAGGCTGGGCGGATCGTCCCCGCCCGCCTACTGGCTGCACCCCTTTTTGGTTTCTTTTGTCGCGTTATTCCGGGTCAGTGGAATCATCGGACCCGCGCCTTTTGTTGTACTAAAATCTCTACCAGCACCTGAGGTCCTCAACACAGAGGACTTGATTTACCTTCAAGAGGACAAGCAGAAGCAAGCCATTCAGGAGTTGTCATCTGAGGGCGAGGAGGAGGAGATGGCTGCAGATTCAAGTGAGAGCATCAAGGCAATGTTGGCTAAGTGGAATGATGTGCAGGCTTTTATTGAACAGTTCCATTCAGAAAAGACTGTGGCTATGAGAATCATCAATATGACGAATGATAATGTGATTCCTCAGTTTCGTAAGACCTTACAAGTCGGAAAGCAACACGTGTCAATTAAGAGCCATCAACGACCATGACAAATGTAAATAAAGTGAATTTATTATACAGTGCAGTGTATTTCTTTCATTACAATAGCACATTTATTATACATAGAATAAGGTATGTTGTGTGTATATTGTGTGTAGTTTTAAGGCTTATTTAGTTGAAAATTATATTTCATGGAGACCTGGGAACGGATTATTCTCATTGTAATGGTTTCCTATGGGAAATTAATTTTTTTGGGATACACACTTTTCGCCTTACACACTCTGCGAACCAAATAAGTTCGTAAGCCAAGGCCCCACTGTATGTATGTATGTGTATATATATATATATATATACAATAAAGTCTCGTTATATCGATATTCAAGGGAGTCCGAAAAAATATCGATATAACCGGGACTATCGATATATCCGACCCTGTTTGCATGTAATTTTCTCCGTGCGTGCATAGAAATAGTATCGATATAACCGGGACTATCGATATATCCGATATCGATATAACGAGACTTTACTGTATATATATATATATATATATATTCAAAGCCTTACACCACTGTTGAATGGTGTAATAGTTAAAACTAAACTAGATAAATATTCACTAGTGATGCATTAAATTATTGTGTATATTTTGTTTTCCAAGTCTGAATGTATACTTTAAACTGTACTGTAAATTCTATTCTAACAGAACAGTTTATAATACTAAAATTCTAATTCGCTTTAACTCAAAAATACATTTATAGGACATGGTAGATAATCCAATCATAGGAAAACATCTAATATTCATTAAAGTCACCCCTCCCCTATCTTGCTCTTTTGTCTGTCATCTGGACACGAGCACATGCTCTTTTCTATGGGATTTGTCTGTATGTCCCCCTAGTGACCAATTTAAGTGCTACATCATCCACAGATTGCTTTCCCACTGGTGTATTTTTTTTGACTGTATGCATTGTCTCTCAAGGTTCATTTTTGCGACTAATAAATCATTTATTGTAATGAATTAAAAGCTTCAGTGGTTTTAACTATTTTATAGATATATTCTCACTAAATATGAGAAAAATATGGTGAAATACTTTTCAAAATCAGTTGACATCTGTCACCATTGGTTTTCTCTTTCTGCTCTGTTGCCAAACAACTGCTCCGTAACAATGTCAGACTGCCCTACCTCCAAAGAGATTGAAGCTGACTCTCCTCTCCATCCAGCTTTGTTGTTTCTTCTCAGATGTTGGGTGGTCCTTGTCTCTCGCGTTCTCTTCCACTCTATCTCCTTTTCACTCTTTGTCAAGTTCACAGCGTCTGTTTCTCTTTGAGCTTCACGGCATCCAGCCATGAGCCTGAAACTCAATACTTGAGTATACACAATTAAGTTCACACCAGAGGTTATTGCATGGAAGTATGGACCCGTTCTGCAAAACTTGTGAATCAACCAGAGGATGAGAGCATTACCCCTTGGCAGGTTATTTGGTCAAGGTTAAATAAATATTGGAGGTTAGCAATGTTATAAGCTACAATGCCTGGATTTTACCTTTGAGGGCTTTGCAATTTACAAAAAAAAAAGACAGGCACAATGTCTAATATTTAATCATAAAGAAATTCAATGGGTAAATAAATATATGATAAGACAAAGGGCAAATATTTTAATTGTAATTTAAAACACAATTCACGTTTTGTTTGCATGGGAAAACATATTCACAAAAAGACATACTTTTTAAAAGCTAGATTTTGTCCTTGAGTGGACCAAAATAAATGGTCAAATTCTAGCAATGGAACCACACAATATTCCTGGTTTTATCTCACCCCAGCTGACCTCGACAGCCTGTTGAGTGTTTCAGTGTTTTTCTCTGTTGTTAACATGCCATTGCGAGACCCGTCACAGGCCACTTTAAGACACCTCTAATACACACAATTGCCCTCACCCTCCAACTAACCCCCACCCATACAAACTCAAATGGCAGAATGACTCATTCAGTTATTTGATGGGCGGTGCATGAATGTGTCAGGAGTGTTTTGGGGGTTTCCTGTTTGGGCCCGTGTGCCTCATGCGCTTCCTGGCAGGGGGCCGGTGGTGTCATGTCATCTTTGTTACTGACGGTGCATGTAATTTTCCCAAGGGGTAAACTTCTTCTTCTTTTCCTTTCGGCTATTCCCTTTAAGGGGTCGCCACAGCAAGCGGCAAAGTGATATGGTATAAATAATAGGACATGATAGAATAAAGTCTTTGTCGTGCTGCAATCAAAACATTTGTGAGATCTTGTCAGAACATTCTATGCCTCTGTATGTTTTTATTTGTCCTTAAAATAATCTGATTATAATTTAAATACTTAATATACTGAGCAGTCAAATGCCAACTTTATATGGTCTGTTATATTTGTGGTGAAAACAGCAAACACATTACATGCCTTAACTATGGAGAAAAAAAGTCATGTGAGCACAGAATATTATTTGAAATCTATAAAATAGTAAATTTAACACATACTAATCACATACATTTTTTCTTGATTAGAAATACTATCTTGAAATGTTTATATCATATTCTAACTCACCTTTACACACAAACGGACCATGCTCATGGTTGAAAAATCTGTGGTCGTGTTCCATTCATCCGAAGCAAGGAGTGGGGATTGATCAATTAGTCCTGCTGTGTGGCTCGGCCGGATCAATAACACTGATCACCAGCCAAAGGTTTTTCATTAAGACAAGCTGTGCTGCATGAATGGACTCTATTAGCATAGATCACACGAGTGGTAAGGAATGCCAAGGCTCGGGCTTCCTGCGCAACTCAATGAATGAGAAAGAATTTTACAATCAATGAAATTTTGTTGGATTCATAAACTTGATGACAAAATAATCAATGGGTTGGATTAACAGTCTTCATTTCACCAAGACCGTTTTATGCTCCCGACTCCACTGGAACCATTCTCTCCTGCTGCATGTCTGTGCTTGGTTGAGAGCATGTTGAGAGCCCTCGGCCTTCGCATCAAACCCAATTACAATTATTACACTGGACCCCACCGTATTTGCAGTTCAGATTTGCCTCCCAGTTTTTAGTTAATATTTTAAAATACTTTGCAGTTTTTATCATATATTTAGGGGATGTTTTTTTGTGTAAATTGCAAATTGAATACGTCTGTGTAAGCTCTCAGTCGTACAGGAGTGGTCCATCGATGAGAAGG
>NC_142740.1:22887699-22905199 GCF_051943395.1 Hippocampus bargibanti | reverse complement strand
GACTTCCTGTTTATGTCTGAAAGCAGAGCAAGCCAGTTGTCCCTTGCCTCCTTCACTGTCTTCATCCCCTAAAAGTGACACCAAGCCTCCTCATGAAGGATGTAGCGCACACCCCTTTTCCTAAAAAAAAAAAAAACAGTTCATCCAGTACACCTTTTCAGTGTTATTTAATTTAAAAACAAAGTTATACATAAATACACTAGTTTCCCTTCTATTATAACCACTTTCTAACTGCCAACCTGTATAAATTATGGTTTGTAACAGTATTTTTGCTGGAATGGTGTTCTAGCGAGATCATTGACCTTGGCCAAGTCCTAATAATTCTCTCATTCAACAAAAAATATATTGCCCCTCCCCATACTTTTGCAAAATGAAGCAGATTTCTCATTAACCCGCACCCAAATCAAAGTTGAAAACCTGCATTTACACGTCTGCCTTTTTCTTCTCCAGACTCACCTACGTGCAGTCAGGGGAGGCAGGTGAGGCCGTGCCTCACCTGTCATCATGGAAATATCAAATGAAAAAAAAGTTAAACAGTTATATGTATTTAATTATGTGTACTTTAAAGTTCTTTTCCAATTAACTTCACCATTTTTTGATTTTTTTTTTTTCAAAATCGCTGGATTTTCATATTTACCATTCAAATACAAAGTAGAGACGAGTGGTGAGGCAGCAGCCGGCTGAGCCTCACCATGGATTGCGCAATGACTATGCGAACTGTGCTGGCTTGCCCTGCAGTGAGACCTCATTGCTGTCCCTCTGCATATCGCTCTTAAAGTGTTCAAACACTTTTAACATATGAACTAAATTTCTACAGTTTAGCTTGTGTATATAATGTATAGTCACTGTAGATTATAAACACTGTACGATAGTGTTTATTTTATTTTTATCAAGACAAACAAAAACACAGTTCTCCTGCCTCATGACATGGGGCGCTGGTGATTCTTCTTGCGACTCCTCGGCTGCAGAATAATAGAATGAGTGATAGCAAGCTACAGTAAACAAGTTAGCAAGTTAAGTGCAACCATCCAGTCATTTTTTCGTGTTGCTTGGCCTCATTTTCAGAATAGAGGATTACATATCTAAATTGAACGAATTTTCTAAATTGGATTTTCAATCGAAGCATGAGGAAGACCAACACCGGACTGTTTAGCTCACAAACGGTGAGGGATGGATATAAATCTCCTGGACAGCTTCTCAGCTTTTTGGCCCAGAAGGATCTCATTGAAACTATTCGTGAGGCGACAAAGTTGCTCCAGCTCGTGTTCACTCTTCTACCTACTACAGCATCAGTGGAGCGGTCATTCTCAGCACTGAAAAGACTGAAAACATACAGTCAGAACAGGACTGATCAAGGCAGTGATCTCCATTGAGACAGAGACTTTTAAAACTCAAGAAAGATAAGGAAGTCTTCTACAAAGAAGTTATTGATGCCTTTCTTCAGACGGAGCGGCGCATGGACTTCATTTATACGTAATGGTAACACAATAATAACGTTTTTTTAATTATTTTTTTCTATGCTACAGTTTGTATATATGAAGAATACCATTTTAAACAAAAAAAACATGAACAGTTGCCAATCAAATGGTGAATAAGCTCGTTCACCATTTCACCGAGTTCATATGTTTGTAAATCTGACTGTGATGACGTCAGTGCCTCTCCAGCCATGAACCTCATCCCACGTCACTGTCCAGACTAGACGACACACATCATTCCAATATACGGTTTTTTTCTTTTTTTCTTCTTCTCCCGCCCGGACTTCCTCCGTTTGATTCATAACAGCCAGACGAATTGGCTATGACCTGGACAGGTTTGTGTTGAGACTCAAGCCTATAAAGACCGTGTTAGCTTGCTGCTGTCTGCCACTCCAAACTCATCCATACTTGTCTGGTATTGATCAAGCTGATGACCAGCGCTTCAGTGTCTATGCTCCAACATCACACAGCTTCATTTTCTCTTCCCTTATATGCCTCACTTGGTATCAGATCTGGAGCTTGGTCGACAATTGTCTTGTACCCATTTCCACTGCAAAGGTGTGTCAAGCCCCAGTTAACATGAGCTCCACTAATGGTGTTCCTCCTCCTTTTTCCACCATTATCAGGCGTTAAATAGAGAAATATTTTTTCACAACATAGTTTAAAATATTTTGGGAGGGGTTCTTTTATATTTCTGCGTAATTGCCATCATCAGCAAGACAGATTCATTGAAGAGACACTTTTCATCATCAACAACAACCCCCTTTCCCCCCAAAAAAACAATTGCAAAATAAGAATGCTTTGATTTTTTTTTTATATAAAACAAAATGATAAAGTGCATTGTCTTTCACACCTTGGTTCCACTACTCCAGGGGTGCTCATTACGTCGATCGCGATCTACTGGTCGATCGCGGAGGTAGTACTGGTCGATCGCAGCGTGACAGTAAAAAAACATTTGTCAGCCTATCAAACGTCCCGTCACTGGATTGACATACAGGGCAACCATTCAGATGACAACTGAATTTTTCCTTTAGGACGCCGTGCGTGCGTAAACAACGGCGCTAAACACAGCAAAATTTACAAGCTAGTCAGCGATTTACCTCAGGTTTTAAGCCCTTGCTAAAACATGGTGATCAAAATGAGTGAGAAAGATGGACCAAGTAAGGGGGCAAAACATATTACTTTCATACGAAATGGGAAAATGTGGAGCGCCATTTGCGGACTGTTCATGGAAAATACGACATTGACTTCCCGCCGAAAAGCCAGCTGAGAAAGAGAAAGGTGGACGAACTAAAATCCCAGTTGTCCGGACAGCAGTCATTTTTCACTCAACATACTTCAAAAGCGAAAGCCGCCACCGAAGCATCGTTTCGGGTGAGTCACGCCATCGTTAAAAACAATAAGTCCTTCCAAGACGGAGAGATGGTAAAAGAAGCATTCGTTGAAGCAGCTGACTCCTTGTTCAGAGATATTATCTTCAATCAAAGCTCTGCAGCTGTCAAGACATACAGCTACATGGTGCTGTGAAGCCACGGCTGAGGATTTAACCCAGCAAATGTGGAAAGACATCGGAGATTGTGAGTGTTCTCACTGCTGAAGTCCAGGGCTCATGGACAGTTCTGTAACTTACTCACACAGGAAAAGTACCCCAACATGAGGAAATGTGCTACCTCCTTGACTGCATTATTCGGCTTCACTTATTTATGTGAGTCAGCCTTTTCCTACATGAAGATCATTAAGTCCAAATACCGTTCCACCATGAATGATGAACATTTGGGAATGTGCCTGAGGCTGGCTGTCAGCAGCTACTGTCCGGACTATGCATCTCTGGCTGATTCAATTCAGTGCAAGTCATCAAAGTAAACTCAGGTAATTACATTTTTTTTTTAATAGTTATTTATTATGTTATGTATATGTAGTTATTATGTGTGTTGTGCAATATTGGCTTATTCAGTTATGCAAGGTACATCAACATACATTGTACATACAAAGAATCCTTAAAACATTTGAAAATAATGATGTTTTGCATTTTTGTCGTGGGTAGATCATTTTGACTAGGTGGTTTTTATAAGTAGCTCGTATGCTGAAAAAGTGTGAGCACCCCTGCACTACACCATCTCAAAATTCAAACAAAACCTTTCTGTGCACCATCAGCAAATTCCATTTGACGCCTTTTGAAATCCCTTGTTGACAGTGAGACAGACAGAATATGGGTGAAACATTCAAATCATGCAAACTCGCTTAAACCAGCTTTTAAGATTCCATGCACTTGTGTATGACCTTGCGGCTGAACAAAACATACCTTCAGGTAAATTCATTCCGGCATTCATTCATCTTCTGAACCGCTTACTCCTCACAAGGTTTGCAGGGTGTGCTGGAGCCTATTCCAGTTGTCTTCTGGCACAAGGCAGGGGACACCCTGAATCGGTTACCAGCCAATTTCAACTTAGGGAAGTAGCAATCATATATTCGTAGTGGTCAAAGGTTGTATTTTTCATTACCATGCTACAGTCTGTGATGTCACAATTTTTGACTTGACTTTGGAAATTTACCTTTTCTGTAGAGTCCTCAATAAGCATATAAAAATCAGCTCTATCCATAATAGGTATGGTCTGACTAAATAATCACAGTGGAAATTTGAGAGCAGCTGTTGGCATGTGAAGGCCTGCCAGCAAGTTGGACTTGATCCTCTGAAAGACAGTGGGATAACTAATAGTAGGCATGTTCGGAAAAGATGATGGATGAGGATCAAGCATATTTTTGAATATCTCACCCCACAAGATATGCTGTTTGTGTGCAACAACATAATGTTCACGATTACTTCCATCCATCTGTGGGAAGACACGTGCATAAATATACACTGCGGAAAGACACACAAAACGGAAGATGAATCTTTTTTTGTGTCATATCTTTGTAATGCAGCGCACCACATACTTGGCAGATTGTGTGCTTTGGTGTAAGCAAGTTGTGTAATGTCAATATGTAATTACAAAAAGAAAACACATTCCCATAAGGACTAAGTCAATAAAAAATAAACCGTTGACACTAGTTGTTGCAATTCTCAGCCATTATATAGCATGATGATCTAAAAAAAATTTAGCCATTTGTGCATTTTTTTGCCATCCCAATAAAAGGATATTAAGGATGTAAATTTCTCCACTGCGAGACTAATAAAGGCAAATCCAATCCAATCCAATGATGTTAATTGTATCTTTGAGAATGATAGTAAGCCTATTCAATCTGTGGTTAAAGGGCAGAGCCATAGATATATGCCTGCCAGTCAGTGGTGGGCCGTTAGGCCCTGCTAGGCCTTCTCTGCTGCCCTAAAAATACCTGAATAACAGACTAATGTGAATTATATTTTGTCTATGAATTCTTACTAAATAATTCCACATTGTCTTTCAACGTCCTTTCATTGCTTTTCCCCTGTTGTGCTGCTTCCAAATGTGTGTTTTCATATTCAAACATTTAACCAATCACATTTCAGCCATCATTTGTTACCAGGGACAGAAATCTGCCTGGACGACTTCACAACCAGTTCTGCGGGCCCTGGAGCATAAAAAAACAATGTCGATTAAACTTGCTTTAAGCAATCAGAGTTCAAGTTGGCACCCCAAGGCCTGCTGGAAGGCGCTAAAATGAGTTTTAGCAAACTGATTGGCTAGTCCCATGATTGGCTAGTGACTCGAAGAAATAGATTTAGTTGTAGATATAATGTTAGTCATTTAAAAGATGGACTTTTGAAGAATATATGGACATCATTAAGATTGGACGGCTCCAAAGCTAGTCAAAATGGCAAATAACATTGCAATTTTATGAGGTTATCATGAATCCACACGATCATACAAAAATTTGAACAGTTTAATGACAGTATTTCTAAAATTTCTTCAAATCACAAGTTCTTTCCTGGCCAATGAAGTGGACATGTAGTAATATCACACCACATTCGCAGCTGATCGATTCAGATTTAGCACTACTGAAGGCCTACCTGTGACCACTGCTGTCAGTTATTGACAATCACAATTGTAAATTGATCTTGTGCAAACTATCATAGATTTCCAATCTAGGTCAATGCAACTAAAAAACAACTGTGAAAAGTATCTGGGTCAAAATTCATTCTGGTTCATGTTGTATTCTTTTTTTCCGTACCCCACTGATTTCAACCTTGAACCAATTTTCCAATCACATTGACGACACACTCCCATCAACAGCATGTTTCACATTTATTCTTAGATGTTGCAATTCACATCAGGACAGTCAGCCGGGGCACATGGGCATATCCACTCACTGGATGCGATCAGTAAAATTGATCGGATACTCTTGTTTGTCAAACTTGCATCAGACTGCTATTTTATGAAGAACAACACGCAGTCCACTTTTGCATGCGGCACTTTCCATCAGACACGCAGCTACATAGCCGGCAAATACCGTAAATGTTATGTGTGGACGTGCCAAGGGCCACGCGTGTGACGGGTTATGTTGCCGCTCTCTGTTGATTACTCCGCTCTCCAGCGGTAGGTCACACAGATCAAGGCCACCGTTGCTCCTATGGGACTTCTGGTTTTATGGGAGGCTATTTGAGGCACACATCTCCAGTTCATTCTGCTGAATATAATTCCCCACCACCACCCCGCACCCACCACTGGTTTTATTTATTTTGGCATGAGAGAACATGGACTGACCTCAGACATTATTGTACGATCAAAGTTATTTCACCGTACGTCAATTCATATCTTTGTTTCATTGTGCTAATGTTTTAAACCAAACTTTTGTGTCTTGTCCGAGTTACACTAATGTGATAAATTATGATGCAGCGTTCCATACAACAATTTCACCAAGAACTCAAACTATCCCTTTGTTAGTATTACCACTCAAATATTTTGAACTAAAGATCAAGAACATTATGTGAGAATCATGAGTAAAATTCATAAACTGTGTTTCAAAGACTTAATAGCTCAAAGGGAGCGAAGTTTATTTTTTACTCCATCCTTTGCATAACTATACAAAGGCATGTTTTTTAATGTATTTTTGAATTGTATTTGCAGTGTTTGAAATAATGTCTGCCCAGTGGCCCGAGGCGTACAACTTTTACGTCGGGCGTACAACTTTCAAAACGTCTTGGCCAGGTGGCCAACAACTCCTTCAAGACAATTTTTTTTTCAAATGTTTGTTTTATTCAATAATGCAAAAGCTTTACCTTGCACCTTGCTGATTGCTTGTTTCGGACTATGCCGGTGCAGCGTATGCAAATTGACAATTTGCATACTCTGCACCGACAGCCAATCAGAAGCCTGTTTCATGCTTTGGACTATACCGTGACTGAAAAGTGTACTTGAGAGTTTTGAAAGCCGCTTAGAAAGAGGAGTCCACGTGGCTTTGAGCAGACAAAGCAACACAATCATTGCATTGTGCACCATGACGACAAACGACAAATGGAGCAAAATCTTCAACCACGGATGTTTACCATAAATTAAGCAAGGCAGCATTTGTGGTAGGTACTTCCTTAATTTAAAAAAAATCCTTTCTACTTCACAACAATGTTTTTTTTTTTTTTTTTTTTTTTTTTTTTTTTTTTTTTTTTTTTTTTCAGATTAGTCGTCTTATTGTGTTTCAAGTTGTGAAAAATGCGGCAAGCAACTTTATGGCCGGGCAGGCAACTTTTCAGAGTTGTCTGCACGGGTGACACTGCTATTCATTGCATAGGGTTATATTGTTTTATCTATCTATTTGACATGCACACGAAATTGATCCCCACAAACTATTGGACTGAGGTGTTTTTTTGAATGAATCTGCATTGGTATGGAGATTTTCACCAACATACAGTATATTTGCTGGAAATGTTGATTCAACATCAGGAGAAAAAAAACAAAGCAGCTGGGCAAGTGACCTCCCCGGCAGAGGCAATGAAGTTGTCTTTTATGACAAGGCAATTGTCTTCTCACTTTGACAATTGTGAAGTAATTGATTTTTCCTATAATTTACAAAATCACGCGCACAGAACTAAAGGAATCAGTGATGGAGCTTGAAGTGACATTCAGATTGTTGCTTTTTTGACAGATGCCACAGTACTCTTTGTCAATCCCAGGGGTTGGTAATTTTTTATATTTTATTTTATCTGTTTTTGACACATCAAGGCAAAGGTCAAGATTCTATAGAAAGTGAAATATTCACCTTCGCCGCTCAACCGAGCCTTGGCAAGATTATGCCTTTGTGTCTTGCTCTCTGCATGTGCCGGGTTATGTTTTTTCACAATGAAGTCACGCAAACACAGACAAAGTCCGTGTTCCTCTAAGTGTGTGTGTGTGTGTGTTTGTTTTTAAAAGACATCAGTGCAACGGTTTTAACAGAGCAACTCCTATTGAATTAGATGTTCTAACCCCCTGCTTGCTAAATGGATTTTTGAAGTGGCTGTAGTTGGAGGCTTTCAATTGGATGCAACCTTGAGTTCTTTTATATGAGCTCTGTAGGATTTAAGTGCTGGTATAACATGAACACTGAATGTGTGCTCCTTATTTTTTTGAAATTGAAAAATCTCGAAAGGCTCCCCCTATTGTGTAGGCAATTAATGGAATGCTGGCAGCGAGGTTCAGGTGCTTAAAAGTTGTATTTTTTTCCCTCCCTCTATCGCTCTCCTTATAATTACTGATAAAGGATAATCATCAGGGGGAGGGGGAGAATGCTGCAGGCTTTCTCTTTATGCACAATGATGTATAATGCATGCTTTGAAATGAAACGGCAGCGGCCTTCAAACCGTTGCGTTTCCCAACCTTTGTGTGTTTGTTTTGCGTGCTGCCGTGATGCTTTTGTGTCACAACAGTGGATGTTCCCATTAACAATGCTCACCTATTGATTGAATCTTTACATGTGTAAAGTTTGTCCATCAGGTGGGCAAACAAAAGGTACAACTGCCGCTATTAGCGATTTGAAAGTTGGCTAATTGGCTCTCTGAAGACTCCTGCTCTTTCTTTTCAGTCTCGGTCAGCCTCCATCAGTTTTAACAAGAAGGGAGATGAGGGATCTTTTTTTTGTAACATCTACTCAGTTATAATGTTTCACATTAGCAAGAAGCTTTTGATAAAAGTATTTAACTCATAGGCTTGTAAAGTAACAACACCCCCCCACTACATTTGCAAATTTGCATGTACAGTGGTACCTCGGTTCTCGAACGCCTCACAGTTGGAACAAATCGGAGTTCGAACAAAATATTCGAGATATTCTTGCTTCGTAGTTCGAACACCAATCGGTGTTCGAACGCCAATACGGCGCGTAAGTGCGTACGCGAGGGTGGGGTGATGAGCGGCGTACGGGTGTATCGCTCTCTCAGAAATTCTAGTGTGATCCTGACTTGAGTACTAAGATGTAGACTCTGTCCATTGTAGAACTGGGCTAAGCCTGGGCCCGTTTTCACTAACATTAAAGAATCAGAATCATCTTTATTGGCCAAGTATGTAGAACACACAAGGAATTTTTCTCTGGTCGAACATGCTGCACGAGTATCATCGCAAAAAAGTAGCAAATTTATAGTATATTTGGGCCTTTTTTTACAAGGCAGTGTAATGTAGTTCATAAGGAATGTAGAAAATAAACACATTTATCTATGTTAACGATTTCCCCAAAATTCCTGAAAAGGTTAAATTATGGCAATCAATTATTTTTGTTACGGCCGCTTTTTATTTGAAGGGGGTGAATTGTGCATGTTTCATCTCTCAAGGCATCACATTTTATTGTCAATGGATCCACTTTCTTCATAAATTGTCATTGTTTGGCAGATCCCCAGCAACCCAAAAATCCACTTCCGGTGGTAAATTTGTATTCCTCTTGTACCCTCATTTGCTGTTTGTGTCAAAAGCGTGCGAGTAAGCATGAGTGTCACGTTTAAAAGCTTCCCAATAACACTGGCCGACGCAACTCGGGGCTGTTTGTGTGATGGGAAGGAAAGCCTGTTTAGAAATTGACAGCGTTAAATCTGTGTGTGAGTGTGTGAGCTGAGTGTTATGTTGCTTTTGGCAAATTATTGATGTGTGTGTTTCCACCCTGCTCCCTCCCTCTCACCTTTTATTTTCCCCCGCTATCTGCGTGGTTATCTTTGCACTCGGTCAGTCAGGAGCTGATGTCCACCTTCGGGGACACACACCGCATGCATTTCTGAATATTTTCACCTGAGGCTGCACTTGTTAGAGTGTGCAGATAAATTCATATACATTATTTATACAAATTCAGGGCGAGTGAAGGCAGGCAGGTTGAACACATTTATGGAACAAGAAGCTAGGCTCTGCAAGCCAAACTCCGAGTGAGGGTTTGTAGAGCTGGCTACTTTCCCAACTCTAACTGACCGGCATGCGTTATACAGCATGATAACATATCTATCCCATGATCATTCAATCCACTTGTGTTCGAGAGGGAAAAGAAATAATCATTTGGGCAACCTGGCCAAATTGGCAAAAAAGGCACAATGCACTTTGCTTTGTGTGTCCGTTCAGAGTCTCAGATTCTGTGTTTAAATCTCAGCTCAGGCCTCTTCTTGGGTGGACTTCTCTTTGCAGATTTTCTTCCGGTATTCCAGCTTCAAATTTGATAACCTTTGCATTTGTGGATACTACATAAAAAATAACCCATTATTGTAAATCCTGGTTTATCTGTATGTTGTGTGGATGTGTTTGAATGGCAAGCGGTCCTGAATGTACCGCACAACTAAGGTGAAGTTAACTAGAGTAGGCTCAATTTAAAGGACAACCGACGTCACTTTTTTGTTTTTTAACTGACACCAGAAAAACGTTTTATAGCATCTAAAATACCCAAAACACACAGTGTGATATTTTTAGTCAAATGCAAAACACCAATAAAAATGACTTAAAGTGTCCAAAATCTGCAAAAAATTAAGCTGCGAATTGGGCATTTTCAGAAAGTCCCGCCCCCAGTTCGTGACGTCACGCCAAGACGTCTTGCATTGCTAGTGAATCAAAACAATGGCTTCAGATTCGGAGAATATGCTTTCTTGTTCCACATCCAGTGATTATGAATATGATTCAAATAGTTCTGAAGAGGAAAGCATACATGTTTGCAATCGATTAAATAATTTATTTGTGCCATTTTGAGGCAACATTGGGAGACAATCTCTCACCCATAAAAAGAGGCACAAAATGGCGACCTCCTGTGGTCACCTCCGTTTCCACAGGCTGATAAATTCTTTATATGGCGCTTGGACGCCCTCTTGGATTGGATTGGATTGGATATGCCTTTATTAGTTCCTCAGTGGAGAAATTTACATTTCACAGCAGCAAAGTGATGAAAAATGAAAGTAGAAAAACGAAATACATGAGCTGCTGGAAAGGCAGCCACTCTCGCGGCGCCGTCTTGAAGTCAAAAGAACAAAAACAAAACTAAATAACAAATAATATGACAGCATAGAGACAATATGACAAAACAAAGACACAGAGAGACATTCATTCTTCAGGACTTGCTGTACCCTCTTTGTGATGACATGAAACAGTTCTAGATGAAAGGCTTCTGGCCTTCTGGCGGCTTTTGGGAGCAACACGAGGTTCCCAGACAAAACAATTACAGCAAAATACATTGACGTGATGGAAGGACCGCTATAATGCATCTTTTTTACGGTAAAGGGCGGTCCTTTAGTGACGACATATACGGACTCGTCACCAACTCAAAAACAAGACTTCCTGAATATTCAGCGCGAGTCTTAAAAAATAAATTAAAATAAAATATAGCTATATGCCGTGGAATCTTTGTAAAATACGCTCAGTAGAAGTCATTTGAAGCCATTTTACAAATTATGGACACAACTTGTCCAGAGACGTCGGTTGTCCTTTATGTATGAATATGCTTGGGTGTAAAGGTTTCTTCTGCCGTCATCTGTACTTATTTGAAGGTGTCGGACGTTTCCTTTTCATTGAAGGACTAGTGCTGTATGACTGAGAGCTTACACAGATGTATGAATATGCGTGGTGCATAGTGATCAATTACGGGCTACTTGGATGGTTTCACGTACCACATATTTTTTATTGTCCTTAAAGTGCGTGTCGTCATGGGGAAGGCCTGGTCAATCTCTATTTTTAGTAATAATTCCCTAAGTCTACAAATATCCTGTGACTGTAAAGTGTCCTTGAAAGTTTTGAAAGGCGCTTATAAATGAAATGTATTAGTATTATTATTAATATTATTATTATTATTGTATATCAGAATAAATATTATAGGTGAAGATGGTTTACTCTTTAAATTGTGGTTCTCATAAAGCAGATTTGAGACTCTCATCAATTAGTTGTATTAGTTTTTTTCCTAAATCGTTTCACGCAGTGAATCGCCACTAGTTGTATAGATACAGTACTTCTGCAATGTTTTCTATACAATTGTTATTTATATATTCATTTTGTGTTGTCATGTTATTTTTTTTATTTGTTCTTTTGACTTCAAGATGGCGCCATCCAGCAGCTCCTGTGTTTCGTTTTTCTACTTCTTTCATTCCTTTCCTCTTCCTTCCATAACTTTCCTTTGCTTCCTTCCATAGCTTTGCTCTGCGAGACTATTAAAGGCTAATCCAATCCAATATAAATGTTTGTGTAGTTGCTAAACGAAAAGACCAGGGGAAAAAAAACATCTATTTGAGATCATATGTTTGTTATTGCCACAATGGCCACAGTTATAGACTTCTACTATGATAGTGGACCACCCAGCACAATATATACAGTAAAGTCTCGTTATATCGATATCGGATATATCGATAGTCCCGGTTATATCGATACTATTTCTATGCACGCACGGAGAAAATTACATGCAAACAGGGTCGGATATATCGATAGTCCCGGTTATATCGATATTCTTTCGGACTCCCTTGAATATCGATATAACGAAACTTTACTGTATATATATATATATATGTTTTACCTTGCAGTGTAGGCAATTTGCTTTTATATCATCCATTAGCAACCTTACCTTTTTGATTTCGTCACTTGTTTCTTTCACCTTCACCTTTCAGCTGGAGGTAGCAGAGCTGAAGATGTTGAGGTTTTCTTTGGGAGTGACCAGGTTGGATAGGATCAGGAATGAATAGATGGAATTAGATGGACAACTCATATTAGAGGCTTTGCCGAGAAAGTCAGAGAGGCCAGACTTTGATGGTTTGGACATGTCCAGAGGAGAGAGAGTGACTATATCGGGCGAAGGATGCTGAGTCTTGAACTAGAAGGCAGGAGACCGAGAGGAAGACCGAAGAGGAGGTTGATGGATGTGGTCAAAGAGGACATGAAGGTAGCTGGTGTGACAGAAGAGGATGCAAAAACCCGGGATAGATGGAGGACATTGATTCGCTGTGGTGACCCCTGAGGGGAAAAGCCGAAAGGAAAAGAAGAAGACTTGTTTATTTCACCTTAGCCTGATATTGGATAATATGACTTAAAGGTTGTCGTGAAGAACAGTCGATTAAAAAGAAAAAAAAAAATAAGTATGTTTTATGTGGTACACTGTGGTACAGTCTAAAGTGTACGTGCTGATAAACCACCTGTTGTGTTCTTAAATGCAAATAAACAGTCTGACCTCCTCCCATTCAGGAGCTCCCGCCTAAGCAAGTAGAGGCATCACCAGCTGGTTGTAGTCTTCACGTGCCCATGGAACTAGAGTTTACTGCTTCTTGCTTCTCATCTAGAAGACCTTCAACTTTATCATAGAAAGGGCATGACAACTCAAATGAGGAAATTTGTGAATGAACAATGATGTTGTTGCATGATTTTTTTTTGTGTCTAAGCATGCCTGCGTGCGTGTAATTGTTGTTTCAATTTTCAACCATGGCCTGAACTTACCTAGTTCAGGCCATGTGTTCAACATTCTCTAAAGCAGGGGTGTCAAAGTCGTTTTTTGCCGCGGACCACATTGCAGTTCCAGTTTCTTCTCTGGGCTCGTACTGAATTTGGAGAAGCCATTAGAAGGTTTCATCCACTTCTCATATTACATATAGAGCGCACAACAAATTGATAAATGGCTAGTTTTCAAATTTGAAGTAATACACAATGACTGTTATTGTGGTTTATATACGACAATTAGATTTTTTTGTTGGTACTTTAGCATCATGGAATTTCACAAGTAAGATTTGCTTTCGCGGGCCGATCAAAATGGTGTGGCAGGCCGGATTTGGCTTTGACACCTGTGCTCTAAAGGAACCAGAATACTCCCTTTTCCGTAGGGGCCCTGTGTCTCTAATGTAAGAGGAAGGATTTTTTTTACTATATGTGTGATAATGTCAAATACATTATATAACTCTTAACTGATCCCTTTTAATTGTCATCTTACTCCTCAGCTTGATGTAAAATGAATCCCGATGTACAACGTATGAAATGAAATGATTCCATAAAATGTGTTTTCACATACAAAAAAGTGCCGCATGTTTCAGTGAATGACAATGAATGATATCTCGTTCTAAAAAAATTACTTGGCATCTCAAAATGGGGAGCAATGTGCTGGAAATAAGAGGCCAGAGAAAAGCAAATGTGTTCTTAAGTGTTGTCTGTTTCAGGTTCTCCAACATTGCTCCACTAGTAGAATGAAAATAAAAATAAAATAACAAATTTTAACAAGGTGATAATGCGAAAATGTTTGTGTGTACAACGCTAAAACATACACGTACACAATCACATACATTGATGAAAAGGTTTCTTCTTCTACACTTCTATGAAGGTGTTGGACGTCTCGCTTTATATATATACTATATATATATTTATATACATTAATCAAGAGGATAGGGTAGCCTGTGCAATCTCTCATTTGTACTGATTCACGATGAAGTGAGGTGCATATATCACAGGCGTTCTCTTCAGACACTGGAACTTTCATGATGCGTGTCTGCGTGTGTAATGAAATCCTTTCCTCCAGTTTCAAAAAATCAAATAAAATAAATAAAAACAAGACCATTCTACAGTAGACAAATTTATTGTGGTGCTGAAACCTTACATCATGTAACACAAAGATGGAAACCAATAGATGCAATAAATTATCTTCATTTTTACGTGTAACCAGTGACATTCTGTACATCAAAGAGGTAAAGCACTGTAAATAATGAATAAAAGTTATACAAAAAAGTGGACCGACCAAGAAACTAAAACCTATACAGCAATACTTGAGAGACAATGAGATGTTTCAATCCCAGAAAATATAAGAAATTAATATTTTATGTGTGATTCCCCAATGATTTTAGTGTCTCACGACATCATTTAAGTAACGATTAAACGTCAAATAATAGCAATGTACACACAACAAAAAAGCAATACATTTTCCCCATGTCAATGATGTCTTTTTTTGTTTTGTTTTTAGGAAATCATTGTTTTTTGCAATTAATGCATCATCACAGTTGTCTCCCATATTACCACATCAATGTAAACACCTGTAATTCTTTTTTTGTCGTTTTACAACATTAATACTTCATTTGTATATATATTTGTACATATTTTCATTCACATCTGCACAGTTAGCTAGCATGGTAATGAAATAAGGCAAGACTCACATAACTGTGACAATGTCATCACAATATATTTTTGTCCTTTTTTTCAATTTTCTTTTATTAAACAATACTTATTATAAAGATGTCGTGTGTGTTTCCTTCTGCTGAAGCAAGCTTTGGTCTTTTAGGGCAAATGTCCGGCGAGAACCACATCCATAACCACAGTTTGTCTTGTTCCATTTTTAATGTTTTTTTTTTTTTTGGTAGTAAAATTGGAAAACTAAAGGTGTTTTTCTTGCAAGATAAGTGGAAATACATGATCATTTTTGCTGCTATTATTGACTACGTTTTTTTTAACATTCGACCTTCTAAATTAAGTACAAGGTTTAAAATGACTCAGGGTGGTCAAATAAGGGGACCCACCATATTATTTATGTTACTGGACTGGTATTGTTTAGATCATGGCAGGTCTTTCTTTTTCAGCAGTCATTTCTCACATTTTTGGTCAGGCCAAGCTGCCACTGCTGTATCGATGCGGTCAGTGATCCCTGGGAAGGGTCCATTTTTGTTGATCACACTACAGTACCAACCAGAGCGAAAAGAAAAGTCTATACACAAGTCCACGTTCCCAAGAGAAAACGTCTTTTGTTAGAGTCACTGTGGTTATCAACAATGAGTCCTTGTTTAGTTCAAGTGTTCCTCTTTGTGTCCTGTATGTTTGCCCGTCTTTCCCCTCGTTCATACTCGCACGCTCAGTTTGTGTGCATTGTTTCTTTACAAAGTTGTTGAGGTTTTACTCTGTTTTCCATTCTTCAATCGACTCAGGGCTGAGGTTAATTTGAATCAAAGCAGTCCATGCAACATTTGCGTTGCGGGGAATGCAGTTCCCTCCTAAGCTCTCTTGGCATGGAGCATTTCGATGAGCAAATTGTTGCAGGGCACGTCGCCGTTCAGGTGCTTGTAGTAAAGGTATTCTTCGGCCTGGAGGCTGATGGCTCGAATCTCTGGCAGCCGCAGAAGCAGCTGACCAAACTTGTCAGTTTGCTGCGGGTAGTTACACATGATGTAGTCCAACAGCGCTGCATTCACCTGCTCCTGGACGCTTTCTACCAGGTGGAAGTTCTCCAGGTTCTTCACATCTATCGACATAAGAAGAGACAAAAAAGTCAGATCCACATATAATTTCGCAAGCTTGAGTTTTCACTGCATGGTAAGCATACGCCATTAAAATCACACCCTTCAACAGTTCACATTTGGCCCGCTCTACCTTGTCACTGTAATTAATTGGCTTTATCACAACGAAATTGTGCTTTTAGGGTTATCAAAGCAACACTCTGATTTGCTCTGCTCTGTTTATTTTGCTCACAGCTATCTCATGGGACGGCCGTGGAAAAGGAATCAGGTGAAAGTACGGAAAAAAAGGGGTTGTCCTCCTGAGATTCAATCCCCGTGAGTCAATAAATTATGTAGGGCAGACTTATAACCACCTTTTTTGTTGCATCAAAACAATGTCATAAAATATAAGTGACTTTTCGAAGAAGTGAACATATGGTGAGTGCAACAAGAGCGCATGTGTTTTTGGTGGAGATTGTTGGTTCCTTGTGCAAATATATATTTTTTTTCTTCCAAAAATCCTATCTGTGTGTGCTGCTGTAAGCGCTTTTCATCGACAATAACAATAATAAGCTCACAGGGGGCCCCTGCACATTATTGCAAGACAAGTGGAAAAAGTGCTAAATGGATAATGGTGGACCACAGCACGGTGTGTTCTAGTCATGATCATGAAGTGCAGGGCTGAATATTATTTAATGAGATGGCACAACGACTATTTTGCACATGGTGTGTGTGTGCGCATGTGTGTGTGTGTGCAGGAACGTGTGCATATCCGTGAAGGATCATTTATTAATTTTCTTGACCTCAAGTCTGATGTGCATATGCAGGTTAATGCGTAACAACAGTCAGTTTCTCTTTGACACCTCCGGATGCACACACATGTATAATCACATGGTATGGACACATGCATGTATCCACGCACATGCCAACATCCCAATGCATGCACTTGATAGTTCTCACTTCTCCGATGCATGTATAATCAGACACGAATCCTTGGAAATACACACTGTTTGTCTTCCTGGCTTTCATTGTATTACTCTCTAACACACACACATGCTACGGGGGCTAAATCAACAGCGACTGAGGTCTAGAGTATGAAAATCAGCTCCTTAAAGGCACTTCCATCTATGATGCACTCTACAATGCTATTTGCCATCTGTATGCATGTGTGTGTCCGCTTTTGTGGTGTGCCGTGTGACTGGTGTTTATTTGTGCATGCTCACCGTGACCTCTGTGTGACATGATGAAGGCCTGAATAAGGTCAAGAAGAGCAGGAAAGGTGTGTGCGTGTGTGTGTGTGTGTGTGTGTGTGTGTGTGTGTGTGTGTGTGTGTGTGTGTGTGTGTGTGTGTGTGTGTGTGTCTGCGTGTGTGTGTGTGTGTGTGTGTGTGTGTGCATGTGGGCGTGTGCGTGTGTGTGTGTTTGTGTGCGTGTGTGTGTGTGTGTGTGTGTGTGTGTGTGTGTGTGTGTGT
>NC_142740.1:22855199-22882699 GCF_051943395.1 Hippocampus bargibanti | reverse complement strand
ACTGAGAGCTCCAACTGTCACCCTCATGACCAATATCTAAATACATATGTATAGTAGGTTGAAGTGTTCATCATCCATCCATTTTCTTATCAGCAAATCCTTCAAAACTACTTGAAAGTCCCTTAACGCCATCTCAGCGGGCAACACCACATTTTTGTGCACAGTCCGACAAATGTACCCACTACTTACTCCAGGTACTACAATACTCCCGGTTACTGACTAAACTCCTGCGGACAACAATTCATTTTGTATCCCGAGCAGTTACATTGCCCACACCAACAGTTATAAAATGCTCCAGGTTTTAAATAACCCTGCAACCAATATAAATGCATTATAGGCCAGACTCCAAAACAAAGATGAACATTTGAAACCCCTCATCATATTATTTTGTGTTCACCCAATGCACCTACGGTGACTTCAGATTTTTTCCATTCCCACTCAAGCACACCGTAAGTGTGTATCTGCAACGGACTGCCACCCACACCAAGGAGTGGTTTGCTTTTAGGAAGGTGTCAGGTGGGCATCGACTAACTCATCATCTCACTCATCGGCCTGAACAGGACTAGTGACGTAGAAAAAACATTAGAAATCAAGTTTTGGTGACACTTGACCCTCCATGAATAAAGACTCTGAAACATAGGGGAAAGACATCAGCGATTGAGAAAGTTGAAGTTTTCCTCTATATTAGAATGGGATCAAGACTAAAATGCAGTTTGTTCGGACATAGCAGGAAACACTTCCCAGACTGACCTTTTGGGCTTTTCAGAGATCATTATTGTGCTGTATGTTGAATGGAGTCAGGTCTACAATGTCTAATTTGGGAAAATAGGCAAATAGCCTCAAATGCCCTTGAAAGCACTGATCAATATTTAATAGGCTGTAAGAACCTGACAAATATCACACTCTGGCTTCTTCTACATTCAAGAAAAAGCCTCATTAGGCTCTGAACACAGGCTATCCTCCAGTTTGATTCTCTTGTTACAGTAACTTACTGTAGCCTCATGCCCTGGAGCTAATATCTGCCCAATGTCCAGGGGCTGACGATTCTCTGTGTGAGCAATAAATAATTACGAACGCAGACACACTTCCTTTCTCTCACACAACACACCATCGGAGGGGACACGCATTTGTCAGCATGTCAGAATCAAATCTGAAGGCTCAATTTGTCTTTTCAGCCATCAAACCTTCCCGTTAAAGCAGTCAAGTGGTGAGATGTCGGGAAGCTTTGAAAGAGAACCGAGTGGAGTCCATTTGGGGATATATTAGAACAAATCTACAGCTTGGTTAACAACATTGCAGTTCTTAGTAAAAGGTAGCGAGCGGTCTGTTCTCTTCTGTCGCACAATAACAGGTTGGTGGGCTCGGCAAGGCAATTGAAAGGGGTCAAGAGATGGAACGGAGGCAAAAGTGCCTGAGGTGTGATAAAATAAACAAGTGAGAAGGCGCTCTGTGCAGGAGGAAGCAAGAGAGAAGCACTTTCCCATTGTCTATGCTAGCTGTAAGGTGCTTGGGATTTCTCCTGAAGTGAATTTACTTCCTGGATTAGATACTTCTGTCTTTCCCTTTCTTCAAGAGACGACCCACCTGAGAGCTTCCAGTCGAAAAAGGATGCATTTCATTATTCAACATTTCATTATTTCAACATTTATTTCATTGTTGACTTTCTGTTGGTTAGAACGTCTGCCTCTCGGTTCCAAGGTTCCGTTTCTACTTTTGGAAAGGAAGTGGAAGTGGAAAAAAACATTTTGAAGTAAAACACGGCATCCATCGGAAAGAGTACTTTCTGTCAAAAAACATCTGGATTGGATTTGGACTCATACACGATTATCAGACAAATCATGACAAAAAATAGATCTGCAGAGTTGCAGCACGACAGAGGAAGCCTCCTATTTAATGGCGACTTCAAAGAAAATATCACATTGTCTCAGCATAATGAAAATCAATTTGCCAGAGGGACACTCACCATCCCGAATCAGCAATGAACCCACTGGCTTTTCAAGGTCCTTCTGATCTTCTTACTTCTCATCTATTTAACCTTCCTGGCATACATACTATTGTGAAAAACATTGTTGATCTAAGATGACCCAAAGGTCCCGATTCTCTGACCGCAATTCCGTCCCAACTGTGCAAAGAACAGTTATGTGCAATGGCTGATAGTTCAGGACTGCCAATGGAGGATAATTAACGCACTTAAGTATGGTCACTCTATACTTCATGATGTATACATTAACAAAAAAGTAATTAAAATGCTGGGAGAAAGAAAAAAAAGTGACTTTCTAAGATAACTGACTGACACCATCAGAATTATTTGCGTAGCTGTGTTTGCATTTTGAAATGATAATCTTTTCACATTATTGGTGAAATGGTTTGTTTGAAAATGATGGTTGTCTTTTTTAACCAAATGTCACTAATAAAACATTAAAAATACTTCTAGTGCAGTGAAATTCTCTTCCCCTCCACCAATATAGTGGAAAGTGATATTGTCGTGCTCTCCCTAACCTTGTTTACATTCAGTGCACTTTTGCGCCCCTTGGCTAATTATACACAGGATTTGTTTAGTAGCTGTGAGAGGGCTCGGTGGGTAGAGGCGTAAGTCAACCTTTCTTGTTTATGATGAAGTGACAGAAAATCATTGGGGGGTCAAGTATCTCACCCACAACCCTCCCAACCCCCCCCCCCCCCAAAAAAAAAAAAAAAAAAAAAAAAAAACTCCTGCAGCAGTCAGTAAGGTGCCTGTTGTGGGAAGCCTCCCCATTAATGGCCTCATTAAAGGCCCGTCTCCCCGTCAATAGACACCTCTTATTCTTTTCCTGACAAATTTAAATTAATAATTCAACACCATGTGCCTGGGGATGTATATTTTCGGCATGAAGGACAGTTAATCCATAGCACCCCACACGTTTCCTCTTGCTCTGTCTTTTTACTCTCTCACTCTCTTGTTTCAACACCACTCCCTCAATACCCATCATTCTCTTTTGATGATGCAAAGTAGTGGGTAGTGCCAACTAAAGAAAATATGACCAAATGTTCCACTGTCTTTTCAACTTATTTGCTCTCTGTGTGATTTTGATCCCCCACGTGACAAGTGGAGTGAACTTGTGAAGTTGTGATTGCAGAACGTTGGGTTTGAATTTAGAGGCATCTGTGGCAGGTGGCACAAAGGCGCTGACAAAAGGATGCATCACAATATCACTTAATCATACCTCAATTTTCTATGGATGCATACATTGTTGTCTCCATATGATTTATCAGGCAGTTGTTTGCAGCTCCTTGTTGCACCACTAAGTTAATTTCTCAAAAAGTCAATAAGAGAGCTGTGATGGATGTATGTGCTTCGGAGTGTGTGCAGACAGTTGAGTCATGTCGCTTTGTTGCTAAAAATATATCTCAGGACAAGAAAAGACCAATAAGGAGCTGTGATGGATTAATGGGGTCAACGGCAAGAGTGCAAGGATGGGAGAACCAGAGCCACTGAGCCAGGGCACCTGTTGCATCATCTGTGCTTTAAAACATTTAATCACTGTATCTGGTTACATACAAACCCTCACACACACAAACCACAGCATGCATTCACAAAACCTTAAAACCCTGCAGTTCTCTGCCTGCTCAGAGGTATCTTGTAACCACATTGTCCAAAGAAGTAATACACACACATATGCGTGCAAACACGCGCACACACACTCACACACACACACACACACACACACACACACACACACACACACACACACACACACACACACACACACACACACACACGCACACACACACACACACACACACACACACACACACACACACACACACACACACACACACACACACACACACACACACACACACACACACACACACACACACACACACAGACAGACAGACAGACAGACAGACACACACAAACCACAAACGCACACAAGGGAGCATTGGTGCTGACCACTAATTTACCATCACAGTAGTGGCTTACGATGCTGGCTAGACTGTGACACTACCACACAGCTCCATTTATGATTTGGGGTCAGTAGGTGAATGCACAAGTTTATACAACCCAACATAAAAAAGACCAACATGTGCACTCCATTTGCAGTAGAATAAATGTATTTAATCTATATTTAATTTTGACGTTATGATTTTACATGTATGTGGAATAACTTAAGAAACAACTTTTAAAATAATGTGGTTGACCACTAAGTTCATTAAACATGTGACAAGGTCACTGTGGCGTGTGTCGACTTCGAACTACAATGCTCACTGATCTATACAAATAGGTATGCCCTATCTGTAAAGGCTTTCTGGTTCTGATTCTGTCGTCTTAATCCCAAAAGGATAAAGCCATATCATTTGAGGTTGTCCTTTAAAATTCACAATTGCATGTCATTATTTTTACCTATACCTTCATCCTGTAAACTTCATTATAATGATATATTTTACCCACAAAATAGTGAGAAGGTCTTCATTACATAAAAACTGTGGGAAGCTAATTCCCACGGCTGCCTTACTTTTGAAAGGGAAACGGAATTGGTAAACATTCATACTGACAACAACATTTTGGCAGATTTCGAGGCTAAGATCGAAAGGTGATCGGAAAGAGGTGTGACACATTTTTAACTGGAGAAAGCACTTTCTATTAGCAGACTGAACAAGTACAGTTAGTTACATATATCAAATATGTTTTTTATACTTGTATATATTTTTATACTTTGCCCTATGTACAGTTCTAATTATGAAATTCGTTGTGCAGTTGTACATTTCAGTCGTCTGACATTTTTTTTTTGTACATGCAATAATTGTTTTATCTTTCTGTGCCCCGCCCCATGCATTTCTATTTTGCTGTTGTAGATGATACACTTCCCCATTGTGGGACTATTAAAGGCTTTCTGGTTCTGATTCTGAATGTTGTCAGAGATGATGTCGGAACGCTCCAGTTGTTTATTTCATGCCTAATAAATATTTTTTTATTCATACTGTAAACACATATAATTGCTTGTAATTGCTGTAACATGCTCATATGTAACTCATGTTAATGTTTTTACCTCTGGAAATGTTCATACTGTATTCTCCATCGTAGTTGGCAAACTGTTTTATTGGAAATGATGACAACAAACTACCGCGCTAATGTACAGATTTGCTATGTCCCCCCAGGTATGTGATTATGAGGTTCGACTGTACTATGTCATAACTAAGGTTCAACTTTTAATGCGCGAGGGGCAGCTTTTGTATGGCCTTTTGATGGTACATAATAGACTGTGCAGAACAAGTTGACCAGGAAATGGAATGCAGACAGCACCGTTTCTTTGCTCCACATACAAACATAAACACACATACACACACACGCACACGCACACGCACACGCACACACGCACACACACACACACACACACACACACACACACACACACACACACACACACACACACACACACACACACACACACACACACACACACACACACACACACACACACACACACACACACACACACACACACAGCATCAATTGTTAAACATCGTTCTGAATGCTCTTGAAGTGTGAAACACATTATTACTTCTTTGAAAGAATAAATTGCCCATGACCAACTAAAGAGTAACACGACTGATTGATAATAAGCTAAACCTGTCATAAAGGCATTGTGTTATGGAGTGTCTTTTCTAAGGAAATAACTGCAGCAACACAAATTCCTGTTGAGTCTACGCACGCAAGAAAGGCTGATGAGATACTATTCCCATTTACACCTCAAGAAATGATTGACACGCTGTACGTGTAAAACCTGGGGGTACATCTGATTGCCTTTTTAGTCTTGAATGTTGAACCCGTAGCACACTTAAACATAGGGCCCCAAGACTACCCTTTGGTGTACATCCTGTTCCAGATTGTGTTTACACAAGGAAGACATTTGTCAATGATTTCATCTTATATGATTTTCCTGTAATCGTGTCCTTGTGAACCAAGATTTTATTTGTTAAAAAAGGCAATGTGTTTTATTTGGGAACAGAGTGACATATTTTTCACAAGTTGGAGTCTATAGACTAAGTTAGACATTGGACTGGAGAACAGTCAGTCACAGGACACAGATACTACACGAACAATTATTCACATTCACTTTCACACCTATGGGCAAAAATTGGGCCATCCGACGTAATTTTGGAATGTAGGAGAAGATCGGAGTACCCGATACAAATACATGTGAAATTGACACAGGAAAGTGCAAGTTGGGGCTCAATTTCTTAACCAAGGACCCTAAACATGGTAATAGGGCAGCGATGTCCATACTACAGCTCAGGGGCCATTTGAAACCCTTTCACTGTTGTTGAGCGGCCCAGGACATCTACTGAATGGTGACCTCCACTTTCCTACAAATACATTTACCTCCAGCCAAAATAGGAAGATAAAATCTGTGGAGTGGAAACAATAATGGTCTTCCTTCTTTTGCTTTGTATAAATGTTTGATTTATGAGTTTGATAGAGAGCCTTGACATAGAAGTTTTCCAAAGCAACATTATGTAAACAATGATTAATTGCTTGATTGCTTTATTTTTTATTATGTGTGTCATCAGCTAAATTGTATTGTCCTGCTTATGTCTCTTGTTTGGACACCTGAGGCTTTAGGATTTGAGCCTTGTTGATCAAAAATCAAGCAAATGTGGAAATAAGCTGTTTTGCTTAAACAAAACAACAAAAGGGGAACAAAAGCACAAGTACTGGGAAGGGTACAGTGGCATTGTGATGGCTGTACCAGTGAACATCGTGCAACAAGATGTTCACTTCATATTGAAAGCTGATCGATTCAATGTTCTTGATGTCATACCTGCACATATGACACAAACCTATGGTCAATCGAGAGACAGTTATGTATTTTGGATTGGGGAGAATACGATTATATTTGTTATCAGATGACATACAGTTAACAAGTCTGTGATCATGGCCCTGTCTGCCTTTGTTTTTGACAATGAGTCCAGGAAACTGGAGGCTACTATGTCGTGAGTGCTTTCATGAAACCATTAAAATTGCGGTGAAGCATTTGGATCATTATGGTTCTTTAATGAATGATGGTTTATTTTACAGAAAAAAAGACAGATAGATATCACTTGCACAAATTACTGTGTGGTGATATGGTACTCTGCAACACTCATGTTTGCACAATGTGTGCTTTCCCTCAATAATATGAGCCTGTTCACCGCAGGGTCCTCGGTATCCCGGGTCTGTCCTCCCTGGCTCCAGCATGCATCCCTTGGTCGTTAATTGGAGTGGAGGGCTTTCCTAGCCAGCAGAGCGGTGGGACCCAAGACATGGCCACTGAGAATGTATGAGTATTAGCATTGCAGCAGACATGATAACCCGAAGCTTTGGCAATTGGGAAACACACATTCACACATGTACAGTCACGAAAAAAAGTATAGTGTAAGTGTGATGCAGCCCCACTAGTGGGCCAATGCGTGACTGGAGAAGGAGGGGGTGGAGGGATGAAATGAACTTGACTTCCATTGATCGGGACTGTGAGCACAGAACCGGGGGCTGTTTGTCCCAGAAGAACTCATGTACTACTGCTCCTCATAAATGTTTGAAAAGCCTCTGCCTCTTTACATTCACACCAGTTGAGTGCAGACACACACACACGCATACACACGCACACACTTGTGCGCATGGGTTGCAGGTGAATGGTCAGTCAAGATGGTTGATCAATCGGCGTCTATTGCAGATTGAGGTGTGTTTGATGTTCAAAATGGTTCAATATAAGTACATATTAATATACAGGATTTAAAAATAAACAACTTTGATTACTTACAGTCTGCTGCACACTTAAGGCCCCTATTGACCTGTGATGGCCCCTGTAGTGCGTCAACAATTGATTGATATTGCCCATACCACTTAGAACACACCTGACGTGCTGTACGGAGTATCCGTAGCTCCTAAATATGGGCTGGCAGAAGGGCCCTCAGCGTTATCCAGCCCGTAATAAAAGTTGAGAATTGATTTTCTGTTGCAGCTTGTAATTGTTAATGTTGAAACATCAATAGCCAAAGCAAATGGGAGACCGAGAACATGGAGGGCATGAGCCGAGGCGAACTCTAAATCACAGAATCCATCTGTGCCGATCGATAGGACAGTAACGGCAAGTGTCCCTCTGCTTTCCTAATGTTTTATAATAAACTGACAGCCAGTAATAAGGCAGAGGTAGAATGGAAGGTAGAGATGGTGGGCAACAATTTTGCTGGGCTACCTTCAATCACCCCACACGAGAGAGCAGGACATCAGCAGAGGAATAGGAGGGAGAGAAGGAGGAGGACGAGGAGGAGCAAAGTGTTCATTTCTTTTCAAAAACTTTTATAAACCCACGTCTAGCTGTGGAGCGATTGTGTACCTTGGAGGTTAGTCCTGTTTGGTTGTAGAGGATCAAATGTGGTCTACATCCAAGTGCCACAACATTGCTTTCACAATGTTGAGATATGACGAGGAAGGTGGTGCTGCACGTGTAATGGTTGCGACAGAGTAGTGGCAAAGTGATTATGACTGTTGCGAAATGAGCTTAACAACTGCTGCAACACTTCACATTATATATACACACATAGCAATATCATTCTGGTCAATAAGTAACACTGCTGGTACTTACGGAAGTTATTAGAATCAACATAATTTGAGACAGTTGGACTATTCGGAAGATGAAAATAGACTTTGTAGTCGTGCCTTGGTATGAGGTTGGCAATATATTTGAATCCTCAGATTTTTTTGGGGGGGCAATTTAGATATACAGAATGTTTTTTCCCCACATGCAATATCTATGTCTGAAATCCCATGTAAGAATAGAAATATACACTTTCTTCATGGGTATTTTTCTCATGTCTCATTTTAAAGGTTAAATAAGAATGTTACAGTAAAATATGAGGTCTTGGATTGGATTGGCCTTTATTAGTGTCGCAGTGGAGAAATTTACATTTCACAGCAGCAAAGTTATGAAAGGAATGAAAGTACAAAAACAAAATACAGGAGCTGCTGGAAAGGCAGCCACTCTCGCGGCGCCATCTTGAAGTCAAAAGAACAAAAAACTATATAACAAATAATATGACAACACAAAGACACAGAGAGTCAGCACTTTCTGTACCCTCTTTGTTACACGAAACAGTTCTCGATGAAAGAGGAGAGGATCAAAGCGTCTTTTCACCAGTGGATCAGATCATCATGGTGGAATGTGCACGTCGACTACAAGCTAAATGTGGAAAGCAAAAACGCAGCTGTAGCATCTATTGACGAAAAGACATTGTCTCACATCTCCTGTCCCACATAAACAGACAGTTCCACATATGCATCAGCACTCTGCGCTGATGCTCCTTTCTTCTCATCGCGGGCTCGCGGGCTTCTCAAGCCATGCATCCGTCCAGCCGCAGACTGTCCAACAGCACTGACCTTTCCACTGAACAAAGCGGGCTGTGAAGATGCTTCCCATTACAGCCACAAAGAAGCACAATGGCCCCAGAGCTGTCCACCGATGACAGTCAAATGGCAGCGACATTCCTCCCATTCAAAAACAGTACCGGCATATTCATGCAGCCGCTAAGGCGCAACCGCTCACCACAGTCTCCTCCTTGATGAATGTCGTGGCCAATAATGCTGAAAAACAATCTGCATCCGTTCCACACAACGCACAACAACACAAAGTGGCAAAAGAAAACACAAAAACAAGATAAAAACAACAAAAAAAGTGATGCTCATGAGAGCACTTGCTGACGGCTGCGGGCGCCATCTTGGACTCCTGCAGAGATGGTATTTTTTTCTGTTATCAACAAATATGTTATAGAAGAGAATGCATTTTGATTTGTCCGACATCTTGTTGATTATGTTTATGTTTATTTTCTCTGTGCATTTTAAGTGCCCATATTACCATGGACAAAACATTTAAACGGTCCACATTTGATTAATGTTGAGACGAAATACAGTGAAAGTCTTAGCTTCAGATTGGAAATTCAACATGTGAATGGAGAAACATGATTTTCCAAGGTGATGCATTGGACAGAAGAAAACGAAGATGAAATGCGGCTGTCTCCTCAGAACTACACACAAGTCAGTGCATGGCCCTAATGACAACAGCCTGCAATCGGGAATGATTGCAAAGCATAGCTTTTATTGCTTCATAAATTCTGAAAGCCTTTTTTGCAGCCTGATTACACTGAATTCTCTCCAAAGTGGAAGGTGCGTTTTGTTTTAGTTTAGTAGAGTGGCGAATGACTTTTTTATTTGTTGGTTTGCAGCCTCAGAACGAAGACTGGAGGATGGTGATGGCTGGTAAAGAGATTTGTTTGAAAAGTAGATGACAGTCCAATAGTTTTTAATCAACATATGTTTGACCAGCAGAAGGCAATGGATTGTGCATGGATTGCTCTTTATTGGCCGTATACATAATACATAAATCTATAGTGTGCCCAACTGCAAACACCACCACTATATTTTTCAATTGTGTTATTATTACACCAATGCACAAACTGACTCTTAAAACTGTGGGAGCTTGGACTCACATGGCACCCATGTAGTATCTACCAAACAAATAAGAATTTATACCATCTTTCAGGCATAATTAATCAAAGTGTATTCTGCATGGGTGACTGATCCAGAAGTTAAGTATTTTTGTCTGACTGTGTTTTCCGGTGTATAAGGCGCACCCAAAAGCCTTCATTTTCTTCAAAAGTTGACCCTGCACCTTATACGCCGGTGCGCCTTATATGTGAAGTAATATTGAGCTACAACAAGTCTTGCAACTACTGTCATAAGCCACCAAATCAATTTCGCCTTGTAAAATAAGTAGTACGCCATGCTGGGATATATAAAATGTTACCACAGCCTCTACTGTATTGCCTTATATTGCAATGTGCCATCTATATGGAATTTAAAAAAATGTAATTTATTGAAGGTGCACTGCACTACAAGGCCTTGTAGTGCAGTGCACCTTTTCATATGGGAAAAATTAAAAATGCACCATTCATTGGGGGTGCGCCTTATAGTCCGGTGCGCTTATACACCGGAAAATACGGTATATGTTTTATACCAATTAAAGAGTGAAATTAACATACCATATATTGTTGAATGTTACAGTTAAATTGCTGAATTCCTTTGTTTTATTTATTTTTTTAGTTTTTGTATTGGACAGTGGATGGTCATGATTGTACCCAATGAACCATTGTTTTTCAGTATTTAAACATGAACTTGATAGATACCTATTTGGTAAATCAAAACAATACAGCGAGAGAGAGAGAGAGAGAGAGAGAGAGAGAGAGAGAGAGAGAGAGAGAGAGAGAGAGAGAGAGAGAGAGAGAGAGAGAGAGAGAGAGAGAGAGAGAGAGAGAGAGAGATTAGGTCACGAATAGCTCGTTAAATATTAGCACCATGACAGATATTAATTTAGTTTGAGAGGACAATGAAGTGAAAATATTTCATGAAAGAAACATCACAATTTAAGCATTGACTTGTAGGCCAACACAAAGACTCACTTTAAGTTGTTTGTCTGGTTGGAAGTGTTCCCATCATATTTGATGTGTCCTAAATCAATTTAATACACGTTCTTTTTTTTTCAGAGATGTGAATGTACTTTATTTTCATAATTATAATTCTATATGTCTGTGATATGGCAAGAGAAAAGTTTGTTTAAATAAAAGTATTATCACGTCAATATTTTTTACGATGGAGCAAGATTGTATGTTGCCTGAAATTTGAAGTTTATGGCTTGATGCTTGCTTGTGACTGGCATATGTGTGATTTCTTCCCATTTCTTGCAAAAACCCAAATTAATGCTCAGCATTTGGTCCAAATTGTTCTGGAGTGGTCGCTCATCTAATTTGGGATTTTTAAGGTTTTGCAGTGATCTGTCAAAAAGGACATGAAGGTAGCTGGTGTGAGGGAAGAGGATGCACAAAACCGGGATAGATGGAGGACATTGATTCGCTGTGGCGACCCCTGAGGGGAAAAGCCGAAAGGAAAAGAAGAAGAAGGTTTTGCAGTGATCTGCATTTTACAGAGTGCTATTATTGTAAGCAGCATATATTGATTAGGTCAAAAGAAAATTCCATATCGCTGAGTACATGACAGAAAAAAAACAAACAAACAAGCCCCACCCACTCCAATAAAATAATAAATAAATGTTTACTGCTTTTAATGAAGTTGTATCGTGGTCCGCCTTTTACAGGCTCCATATTGCATTGGTCCCAATGGGGGCAAATATTGAACCATTGCCGTCTTCTTATGGTAATCAAAGTCCTGACAAATTCAAATGATTCGGTTCATTTCAGGAAATTGATATTTCCCGGGCACATGGGGGACAGAAGCTAGGACGTGGTTTATGAACAACCTGGTCAGGGATCGGCAGATTGATTCAGAGCAGCTAGGATGTTGTTTAATTGGGATTCAGTTTGACTGTTTTGCTTCTGGCACACTATTTCGACAGACAAGACGGGAAAAGGTGAGGAGAGTACACTGTTTTATCAAGGTCAGTCACTTTAACCATGTTTGTCTTCTCGTCTGCAGTGCTTTATTGAGTGCTAAAGTCAAGATGTCCCTGTTAATAAAATATGGAAGCCGTGACTGAAGTTGGAATAAGAAAGTATTAATTTTATCTTCCATTAAATTGGAAGATAAGTAAGTAAGTAATAACTGGATCAATAACCATTTAAATTGTTAAACATGGAGTATATTTATGTAATACTTTGTTTTGTACATTGTGCAGCTACTGTCTTGAACAATATAACTTACCTCGGATTAAGCTTAAGCATTTGCATCATTACAGTCAATAAGAACAATTGGAGGTGTCATATATGTTTTTTTATTTAGTTTTCGCTAACAATGTCAGAGATGTTTAAATACACAATGCTGTTTACTATCATATTGTTGAGCTCTCAAAATTATACAGTAGTTCTATGTCAATGCAAATTAGAATCATAATAATATACATATTGGAAATTGGACAGTTCATGGTGATTTTTGTTGAGGCAGGTGTAGCTTAATTCAACTTCCAAAAGGGCGACACTTGGTACTCAGGGCTGAGTATGAAATGCAAAATAGTGACTTTGGAGTCTAAGGGTGCAGCGTTATTAAGAGACTTTCAAATCATTTACCTTTCTGTCAACATTGGGGGAAGGCGATGTTGCACCTAAACACTACAATTTGGGAGCATTATTCTAAGTTGTGTCCACAAATCTCACATCTCTGCTGGGAGCTTTTAGCACTCAGCACAGCACTGACAGCTCATCTGGTTCTCCTCCCAGCTGACGAGGACTGGCAGTACACGTCTCACCCAATTAGAGCTGACGCGGTCCGACCCGCGGAGCCCAGTCGTTTGCTGGCAGAGCAGACTCTGACCTCTGAGCCTGCAAGTGCTTTGCCAATATGAGGGCTGTCTGTCTCTGGCGGAGGGAATTTACATCAAACACCACACTTGTGAAAATTCATAAGTGGTGTGTGTTTTTTTCCCTCAGTCCTCACTCCCCACTCATGATAATGAAAGCAATAAACAGGAGAGTACTGCAGAAAAACAAACCAATCAGCATGCTATATAGTTTGAATTGTAAATTATTGAAACCGAATGAAAACAACCTTTTTTTTTATTTAAAGACCACATGTCACTTCTGTGCTTACCTGTCACTTGATGATCATGTAATGCTTGACAGTATGTCCATTAAGTACTTAAAACCTTTTAAAAAGAAATCAAAGACCCATTAAGAGTATTCTATCACCAGACTACTAGTAGTAATTCTTAACTGAACCCTGACCCAGGCTGTACTATGTCTCTCTAGACCTTTAATGGTCATGACTTTACTGCAGCACACACACGGCCATGGCTCACAGCTTCATACATCAAGATCAATGCTAGTAGAGTGATCACATCCCTCTTGATAGAAGGCCAAAGCCTTCACTTGACACGAGGAAAGAATGACAGCAGATAGAGAGAATGCCGCAGAAGGAGAATGATAAAGTGAAACGGTGAGAAAATAACACCAACACTGAGGGAAAAAAGGTCAGGTCAGGACGGGGATTTGCTCAGCTGGAGTGACATCTATATCTTTCTGTCTTTATCGACAATTGACTTCAGTCAGTGTTCTCTTATCAGGGCTGTGACTGTCTGACTACCCAACCAATATGAAAAATAATAAGTTGTAGTAGTAGTAATAAGTCAAGTTGGATTGGATTTGCCTTTATTAGTCTCGCAGTGGAGAAATTTACATTTGACAGCAGCAAAGTGATGAAAGGAATGAAAATAGAAAAACAAAACACATGAGCTGCTGTAAAGACAGCTACTCTCGCGGCGCCGTCTTGATGTGGCAGGCAATTGTAAAGCTGTTTTTATTATTCTATCCAAAATGGGTAAGGTTTGTTACATATAATCATCTGTGGGTCCAAATGCACAGCTAAACGCAACACAGAAAACTACAACTAGACAAAACTTACAAAATTGGGGTTATCGGGCAGAGCTCAATAGTCCATATTTCATCAGCACCAAATTTTACAGGTTCATCGGCACCCACATATAACAGTGTCTCTGGTGTGCTTGCCTCCAACAAGTGTGACAGTAAACAACCAATTAAATCTTAAGTTATCTGCCTTTTTCAGAAACTGTGTCTGTGAGCAAGTTGCAGACCTTGAGGGGTTAATCAACTGAACAACTACCCTAACACCGCCACAGAGGTCGTGATTTGGTGGGCTGGTCATTCAAGAGCGAGCGACTGGCCCCTGTGAAACCTGCGTGTTCCATCGTATCGATTGCTATTCTAATGAAAGGGCACGAGGAGGGCAAAGTACATTTTGCAAAGTGGTGATGGCAGAAGTGGATCCTAAAAAGCAAGCAGGAGGGAGCAGCAGGTTGTGTTTGAGAAATTGTATTAAAAAAAAGTAAACAGGAACAAAATCTAAAACATAAAAGTTATTCAAACGGAAAACATACAAAGTATCAAATAAAGACCAAGAATAAAAGTCTAAGTCTGCCAAGATAAAACAAACACATGCACAGCATACAATGCATACACAATGCACAATGCACACAATTGCATACAAAGCATACAACAAACCATGACCCGACCACGAATGGTTGTGCCGGGTGTCCTTTTGAGTGTCATTGATTGGGAATGACCAGCACCTACAAGGCAGCAGGCAGGGCTGAGAGCGCTACCCGTGGGTCGCCAATCCGAACGTGGCAGTCCGCCACTGATCTGGACGATCAGCACCTGTGCAGGTCGCCGACCAGATCATGACAGAAACCAATTTACCAGTAAAACTGATTTCACCAATGTAAGATGAACTACATGCTGTAAAAATGTGTCTGAAATCCTTGAAATATGAGGTACTTCAGTTGCTGGTGCTTAATTCTCCACAGTAAGAAGACGTCATGCTCCATACGAATGGAAAGCTGCTGAAAAGGTGACACAAAACCTGACTCATGCCACCCAAATAAATAAATAAATAACCCAGCCGTACACAGGGTGGGTGACAACATCCATCCATCCATCCATTTTCCGTACCGCTTATTCCTCATTAGGGGCGCGGGGGGTGCTGGAGCCTATCTCAGCTGTCTTCGGGCACGAGGCGGGGGAAACCCTGACTTGGTTGCCAGCCAATCGCAGGGCACACCAAGACGAACAACAGTCACTCTCACACTCACACCTAGGGACAATTTGGATTTGTCAATCTGCCTGCCATGCATGTTTTTTGGACTGTGGGAGGAAACCAGAGGACCCGGAGAAAACCCACGTGGGTCCGGGGAGAACATGCAAACTCCACACTGGGAGGCCGGACCGGGACTGCACTGTGAAGCCGTTGTGCTAACCACTGAACTACCGGGCCGCCGGGTGACAACATGATGTTACAAAATTTTATCACGGATGTAGTCCACAATTTGGCAAAGTATAATGATTTTATAATATACACATAATGGTCAATGAGTTTAATTCACGCTTAAAAAGGGTGTTGAGTGAAAAAAAACCAGGTTACTGCGTTTGTTTAATTCATATTGATTCTTACTTAATTTGACCAGTTTCTATTAAAGAAATCTCATCCCTCTTTAGAACTCATTTGGACGCTCGGAGGTCAAAGCAAATCGACGTTCGTGCCTCATTTAGTTACATCCGTATTAATCGGTGCTGCTGGCGGTGTGTAAGCCAGTTGTGTGAACATTTCCTTTCTCATTCCCTTCCATATATTCAGATCAGACCATCAATCACACACCTCTGCTCAGCTGTCTGCAGTGTGAATCAATGCTAAATCTCCAGGCTTTGCATTGCTGAGTCCAAGCACCTCCATTTCCAACACAGAGATCTCCAGCAAATGCAACGCCACCGGTGTCGGGATTCTTCTATGGGAGACTCCGGCAATGCTGGAAAACAGGCACTGCCAGGGGCTATACACATCCCTGAGGTCAGTCTTTCATTATGGATGATGTTCCTGCCAAATTATTTAGACCATGAGCCCCAGCAAACCCTATGCCACGTGTAGACACATGTTGAACAAAACTGACTCTCACGCACAAACACACTCACATGCACACACGCTCACACATTTTTGAATGTACCTCTGAATTCTTCGAAGTCTATGTCTCTACATTAATCCAGTGAGATTTCAGATTTCGAAGCAGCCATTCATTAGTACTGCTTCTTTGTTTGTAAGCACTAAAATCAATACATATGATTGGTATTGTGCATACGTGTGCGTGTGTGCATGAATGTGTGTTTGTCTCTGAGCGTGCATCTGCATGTCTGCGCTTGTGTGTTCTTAAAGTGGTTATCCACGGTCCATATAGCTTCCAGACCACAGACTGATCTGTATTTATTGACACACACACACACACACACACACACACACACACACACACACACACACACACGCACGCACGCACGCACGCACACACACACACACACACACACACACACACACACACGCACACACACACACACACACACACACACGCACACACACACACACACACACACACACACACACACACACACACACACACACACACACACACACACACACACACACACACACACACACACACACACACACACACACACAAACACACACACTACGAAGGTGACCCTGAAGTTAATCTATTAAAATTCATCCCTTCACTTCGATATGTCTGATATATTTTCCTTTCCCCATTGCAATAAAGGTTCACCCTTCACTAGCTACCCCTCGGGCATCACTTACTTGACCTCTGATTCCAAAATGTTATCCAGAATATTTTATGGTGAATTCTCAGTCAGGTTTCAGTCACAACCAGGAATTGTTTCCAACAGTGCAAACCCGGAGCAGACAAAGTGTCGCACCAGCGATCTCAGTTGTACAAATACAATTGCAGCAACGAAACAAAGATCAGGTAACCAACCCCCTTCCATATTATTCAATCAGTGTCGTACATCCTCACGTATTCAAATACTCTCCGTTTGGACTCACCAAGACTGAAGAGGACCAAGAATTTCAGGCAGACAAACTCTCGTTGATCCATTTGCAAAGAACGCAATTTAGCCACCAGGTCCTGGGCGTGACTCAAGAGATTATTAAGCGTGGCACCGGCCTGTGATGCGATCACTGCATAGTCCACCTGCAAAAAGAAACACAATGTGATTTGAATTTTGTGGGTTTTCTGCAAGTTAAAAATAAGAAGTGCTGCTGTAGAAGTTCCTCCTGCATTTCTGCCTTTATTCTTTAATGATAGATAGATAGATAGATAGATAGATAGACAGACAGACAGACAGACAGACAGACAGACAGACAGACAGATAGATAGATAGATAGATAGATAGATAGATAGATAGATAGATAGATAGATAGATAGATAGATAGATAGATAGATAGATAGATAGATAGATAGATAGATAGATAGATAGATAGATAGATAGATGTCAACCCTGCTTTAGGAATAATGATGTATAGAAGATTATTGTTAGAGTATATGTGCTCCATTCCCTAATCCACATTTATTCTGCCCCTTTCTTTCCTTAACTGCTTTTGTGCTTTGTTTTCTTCTTCCCCATTCATAAAGGAGAGAGTTATGGCTCAGGTGGGAGGCTGACGCTGGCTCCTCTCCAAAGTGTCAATCAATTTACATAAAATCAACTGTGCATGAAATAACTTCATTGAATGATTGGACTGTTGATGGTGATGCCTTTGGTGATTGCCTCCTGGCCCGAAGTACGAAGACAGGGGAAAACACTATAACGCCACTATAGCAGAGTTAGCACTAACCCAAGTCACCTGCATATCAATCAGACAATCAATCCCATTTTAGTGTTCCTCTTGTCGAGACACAGGATAAATAAAAATAAACAAAGATTTGAATACATCCTGATTGATTTGAAGCATGCTTGTGTGATTAGAGTATTCAAAGCAATTTGATGCAGCTGGTCAAAGAACTTCTTAAAATATTTTTTTCATTTAAATATTTGACACATGAATTTCATGGACACCAGCAGAACTTGAACTGTCCAAATATCCTTTTCATCATGTTACGATGCTATGAGGTTTCGCTTAGGCATTCAACAGAATGACCCATTTGTCATTATATCATTTGATGTTTGAGCCTATGACACGAAAAAGAACGCGCCCCCTTTGAAAAAATAAAAACAGTTGCGCCGTTGGTTCATGACCATGAGAATGACATTACATTCATGTGCACTTTGGTTTGAGTTTTAAGATGAAAGGTTAGTACAACTTGAGATTTGTGCCAGGCATGCTTCGATAAGCATGTTTTGGAATTTGACACACGACCCTGTGCCATACTGCATGTTCCAGTCCACCAAGGGCCTTTTCTTTTAAATGCCGCTTTTAGAGCTGATCAAATAGTGGCTGAAAAAAGACTAGTCTTTGCGCTCACATGATTCATTCATTCATTCATTCATTCATTCATTCATTCATTCATTCATTCATTCATTCATTCGTTTTCATTCATTTTCTTTCATTCATTCATTCATTCATTCATTTATTCACACATTTACTGAACAGATTTATTCTCACAAAGGGGGTGCTGGAGCTTATCTCAGCTGTCTTCGGGCAGTAGGCGGGGCACACCGTGAACTGCTTGCCAGCCACTTGCAGCTGGTTTAAACAATAGTCCTTACACAATCTTACATAGGCAATAGATTCACATTGAAGTTCTTATTTCTATTACAGGATTTGCTTTGCAAAAACTCACCTGCTGGCCAGTGACCAATAAAATTGAGCCTTCCTTGGCGTGCACCACTTGCCTAAAGACATGGTCCAGGATCAGGAGTTCACTCCAACAGTTCTGCAGAAGCTTCATCTGATCATCTACCTGGTAGGGAAAAAAATCACAAAAGCCCATCAGTTTCCGGGAAAAATATTATTGAGTCTTTTGGGAGTGGTCCTATAATTTTAGAAGAACAATAGAGTTTGAGCGTACCGGATACTTGCACACAAGTTGTGCAAATCATCTGATATCACTGTCTTTCATACTTGTATATTGTTTATTTCAATCGTTCCCAAAAGTCAGCTGCATATGCTCCCATGTTCTCATATGAATCCTTCCACATTCTTTTCTGGTGTGTTACTGTGTGCCCCTTTACCAGGTTTTGGTGCAGGTTTCTGTGTTTGCTCATTAGTCAACAGTTTCTGAGTAATTCCACTCGTTCCAATGATTAAAACATTTACGCCTGCTGAATTGCAGGCGCTGGCTCCCATGGACCAGCAAGGTGAGCTTTGGAAGCAGGTCAGGTCAAACAGTGCCCCAAAACAACATCTTCCTTTGTAACAGCCAGCCTCTTCCCATGCCTAGCCATGTTAATCATTATACCACAATTGAGAGACTCAAACAAAAAAAGACTTCATTGTGGGGTAAAAAAGGAATGAGTAAAATGTCTGTCTGTCTTTTTTTTGTATTAACAAACATTTCCAGGTGTTATTTCATTATCAATAATGTGTCCCCCTGGGTAAAGTTATTCTTGTGAATAGTTTGTCGTTGACTTTGAAAACGTGTGAGAACTTGAGCGCCATTAGTATCTACGACAGTTAGAATGGTGAGGAATGTGGATCAATGTTAAAGGCTGGCCAAAGAAGCAGGTGCAAGCGTGGGTACTTTGAAAAGGAATGTGTTCTTCTACCTGTGTAATGAGAAACTTACACAGGGGTCCAATTGTTGAACTGGCTCGTAAGGCAGTAAATATTTTATTGCCTTGGGGGAAAAAAAAAATCACTGTAAGACTGGCAACTCTGAAGTCTAATGTTGATTACCCTAGGTTGACAATTGTTTAGCACTTCCGAATTACAGGACAGAGGTTCAGCTTTCTTGTGTAGAGTTTGCATGTTATCTTTTTGCCTGTGTGCGTTTTCTTTCGGTGCTCCGGTTTCCTCCTACATTACCAAAACATGCTAGGTTTATGCATCCTAAATGTTCCCAAGGTGTGATTGTGAGTCTAAACTCTGGAACTCACTTCCTCCCAACATTCGTAACATCGATTGTCTTTCCATCTTCAAATCCCATCTCAAAACCCACCTATTTAAAATTACATTTTCTGCGTAGCTCTATATCTTGTTTCTATTTGTAATTGTATTTTATTTATTGTATAATATTTATAATTGTATTTCATTTATTATTGTATATTTGCTTGTCTGTGACTGTAAACTTTACAGTCACAAGGACACTTTACAGTGTAAAGTGTCCTTGAGAGCTTTGAAAGGCGCTTGAAATATAATGTATTATTATTATTAAATGGTTCTTCACCGATATGTACTGGCAACCAATTCAGGGTGTTACTGAATTTCTGGATCAGCATTTTTGAATGGATGTGAATGCAAATGTGATTGTGTCAGTCCGATGATTGACAAGTGATCAGTCTGTGCTATATTTGGCCTCTTCTTCTCAATCAGATGGAAAATGATACAGAATATGCGACAAACACATTGAAAATTCACCTTTCTATATACATCTCTTCTGTGGTCCCGTATTGAAAGCATTGCTCGGTGAAAATGAGAGCAAAATATTCAAATGACTTCATTAAAACTACCAGAGAAGATTGGAGGCCTTCAAAGTCAGGGTATCTTTGAGAGTGCCTTGCCATTCAGACTCTCTTTGCCACCCCAAGTCTAAAAACCCTGGAAGCTAGTGTAAGTGTGCGTGCAAGTGCGGGGTTGTGTGTGTATGTGTGTGTGTGTGTGTGTGTGTGTGTGTGTGTGTGTGTGTGTGTGTGTGTGTGTGTGTGTGTGTGTGTGTGTGTGTGTGTGTGTGTGTGTGTGTGTGTCAAAGGACAGTTACATATAACGCCCAATATCTTCAAACGCCACCCCGCTCAACACCAGCTCGACTGCCATTGCATGTCAGTGCTTTTAGCAAGTGTTAGTTCCCATCAAAGGGCTGTCCTGCCTGCTTGCCCGCCTGCCTGGAAGTGTCTCTCTGACAAGAGGCATGGGTCATCAAAGGGAGTGTATGGCAGCGGGTGATAGCAGGGAGACGAGGGGAAGGGGACGCTCGTCTGTACAAGGGAGACTGGTGACAGACAGCCATAAGAGCAGTAAAGGGGTTGTAGTTCATTTGACCTTTTGAGGAGCAACCACACAAACTGTTTCCCTGACAAGCTCTTCCTTTTGCTCTGTTAAATGAGCAACATGACCCCCTATCTTCCAGTTTCTACTCCCTGCTTCCACACATATGAACTCACTGACACTGCATCAAGCACTTTGTTTTGTATTTCAATGCCGACGAGTCACTTACACCGGATCTTTATCTCATGAATGACCGTTTGCCAGTTAGTATTTATAACTCATCTCTGATTTAATCTGAACATAATAACGCAAAGTTCAAATTGCAGTTTGTTAGAGTCCTGTAATAAAGCTTTGAGTACTTATTGAGTTGTTGAAGTCTTATCTTAACATGATGGAAAATTTAGACAAGTGTATCTGACTCGGCGGCCATAAAATGGAATGTTTGCAACCATTGTGTTGCTGAAATGATTATGTTAAATGTATCCTGCTTTCTTGCCGTACCCAAGCATATATTTAACCCTGAATAATACCGAATAATACCACACAAGGACATTGAACTTCAGTGGACACATTCTAAATTGAAGCTCTAGAAAGATAGCTTTAAATTGATCTCAACACCCAAATTGAATGCATTACTTGCTCAGACTTTGTTTATAAAATGCTTTTATCTCGAGTACTTTGTTTGAAAATGCAAGCTCTGACTCCTACATGTATAGACCAGGAAAAAAAAAATCCTCCAAGAAACCAATTTACCACATTGATGATCGTTCAGCTGAGTGGGATCGATACTCCAATCAATTGCTTTGCCCATAAATTTTATTCAAACCACTGGCTAAGATTAATGGGATTTTCAAGATGTGGAAAAACAAAGGGGAGGTAGTGAGACAGAGAATGAAGCTAACTGGGAATGGAAGAGTGGGAAAATAAGTGAACGGAAATGGCACAAAAAAGGACCAAAAAAGTGATTTGGAGCAGACGTTGCTGTGCAGATTAAACAAAATTAAAATTGGCACATTCAAACACCCCTTGATACACGTCATGTTTATTCATAGCCCCCTGCCAAGAGTAGAGCAATTATCATGCGGTGCCAAGTCAAAACAGGCCAGGGTGGTAGAAACTTAGACCCTTTCTTGTGCCCTGGTATTGGTATCGTGCCATGTGAATTGTTACGCGGCGTGCGGCGTGGCCAGTTTTAACGAGTGGACACAGCTGGATGTGATTTTAATAAGTGCTTCCATTTTTCATGTGGACTAATGAAGAGATTAATGGAATCTCCTTCTGTGGATGTTAATAAATCGACCGAATCATGTTTTTTTTTTCACATAAGGAGGGGTAGCATTTGGAGACCAAGAGTTAATCTGCCTGAAATTCGCATGAACAATAAACGGCACTTCTCTCTATCTCTCTTCTGGACAGGAATCAATGCATACTACAGGTGAGGTTTGAAGCTGACTTCAATGCTGCTGTGTGTCGAGCTGCTCATCCTTTGGTGCTGTCGTTTCTTAGCATCTGTTTGCCTTGAGTCAAACAGCCCTTGTATTCACCTGGGAACACGCATTAATTCACCTCGAAACGGCACCCTTTGTTTTCTGAGTGATGCAAACGCTTAATGATGTCGTGCTTGTGCGCTCACTTCCAGTTTGGCCATTTAATTAACACATTCGAGGCACTGGTTCAAACCAAGAAAGATATTACAACACAAGACCCATTTCGTTACAGATTTTAGAAAAAATAATTTGTGACTATCATTCAAATTTATACCGCCATGACCAGGAGTCTCATGGCCATTTGGAATTTCGGAAAATTCTTTAAAGGCCAATCCCTTTCAGGGAAATTTGTTGGTAACCACAAATTATCACTATATTTTTTATTTATTTAGGCATTAGCTAGGTAAGTAAATGCAAGTGGGAAGCCTATTAAAGGGTTCATTTAAAGAACCCACATAAGTAACAAATGCAAGAGTTCTAAATGTCCCTGGGAAGAACAGCAACAGTTGTGATGAAATACACCAAGGATTTCTGCTGAAATGGAGACAAATGATTACTTTCACCCCCTCCTCCTTGTCCCAATTTCCTCAAAGCAAACTCTTGTTGAACAAGGTATGCAGCCCATTTGGTACCCAATCCCACCGCTGTTGGAGTGATAAGAAAGCTGGGAAAATGCCCAGGTGGCACCTGTCAAGCCAGGGGTGAAAGTCAAGGCATTGGTGTTGCTTTGCAGTCGACAAAAATGAAACTATGGATGAAAAAGAGTAATCAAGGAAGAAAAATTATGTTATGAAAACTCTAAAAAATAAAATTTAAAGTATTTTCTAATTGCCTTTTCATTTTTTTGGGGGGTACAGTAAAGCATCATTGTGTTTTCTCATTGTGGGCCAACACTGCAAAGCACATTTGTCTGAACCTGCCACGTTCTTCGTCCAGCAATGTCCGATTGATAAGACTAAGACTCTGAAATTGACCATTTCCCACGGTGGCTGCGCTAATTGACTCTGCAGTGTGACCTTTGATCCTGAGAACGAAGGGGTCTCTGTCGATGATGCACGTTCACTTCACCTCATCTGTCCACACATATCCCTCACTCGTGTGTTTGTGAAAGAATGGACTACCTACGCATGGGCATGTCCCCATCCTACTACTTTTTTCACTCAGTTTGCTATGTGCAGCAGCAAGAAATGTACGTACTTACAGGTAAAATATTCAAGGATAATAACTGTAGTTGCAATTTACGGATTGCAAAAATCCAAACTATGAAGTAGTAGATGCCGACGACCTGTTAAGATGACGTGCAAATATGTTTGTATACAGTTCATTTTGTCTACTTGATGTCTAATTTAAAACAGATTATTTTCTTACAGACAGTGTTTTTTAGGTGTGCAATTACCTGACACGTTTTGGCTTATACTTCCGTCAAAGTGTGACGAAGGTGGAAGTATACGCCGAAACATGTCAAGTAATTGAACACCTAAAAAACACTGTCTGTAAGAAAAGAATCTGTTTTAAATTAGACATGCAAATATGATCGCCCATAAAATAGATTTGTGATGGTGTAAGGATTACACTGACGAGAAAATTAATGTTTCATCAAAACCACTGGTTATGTCAACAGGCAACCAAGAGCACTAAAACTTTCCTATTATTTTTTTACTTAATGGATAACTTCATAAAAGGAAAACCAAGTGTTATATGGCATGACATTTGGATTAAAGCGAACAGATAGGAAGTAGTAGTAAAATTGTTTGTATGAAAATTGTGACTCGCTGTTGTCGTCTGTGAATCTAGGTATAGTGTTTTCAATTGATATAAATGGTCTATGATGACAAGAGACCACGTACGCAACTTCCACAGTAAATCTAAAATGCAATATACTTTATATGTGTCTTCACCCCTGAAAACCAAAACTGATTGACCACTTGAGACTGAAAAGTCAATGCGAAACAAATCTATGTGTAGTCCTCTCATTCCTTCAGAAACTTCATACACAAATTCACAGCTTAAAGAAAGTATCCTCTTTATTCTGTTCACACAATTGTTTTCAGAATAGCTTGAGTCGTGAGCCTACCCCCACCAGAAACAAGCCCACGCACTGGAAAATGTAAAGCTTAGAGCTAAGAGGCAATCAACTAATTATCAAAAACACAGAGAGAACCTAATCAATTATTCACAGGAACATTAGACCACTAATACATGAGCAGCCCAGAGATCTACTTTGACTAAAAGTAACCTCTACACTCAATAGATATATATATATATGCTCACACACACACACACACACACACAATATATATATATATATATATATATATATATATATATATATATATATATATATATATATATACAGTAAAGTCTCGTTATATCGATATCGGTTATATTGATAGTACCGCTTATTACGATACTATTTTCATTTCCTTTGCACATTTCTAGTCTTTTTATGTATAATTAGTACCGTTTAGTACGATACCCGGTGATTACGATAATCCGGTTATTACGGTGCTCCTTTTCATCCCCCACCGGCCATTTTTGTTGTTTATATCGATATATCCGTCGCGCCATTGGTCAACTTGGTCACGTGTCTTGTTACGTGAGCCGCCATCGGTCGCGCCATTGGTCGACTTGGTCACATGAGCCGCCATCGGTCGCGCTATTGGTCGACTTGGCCGTGTGACTTTGTCACGTGACACGCCATCGGTCGCGCCATTTGTCAACTTGGTCACGTGTCTTGGTTACGTGTCACGCCATCAGTCGCGCCATTGGTCGACTTGGTCAGGTGACTTGGTTACGTGCCCAGCACCCGTGTAGCAGAGCCATTTTCATTTTCAGACGCTAGCTCGTGTGTAGCAGACGAGATTGAAGTGTTTGTGTTAAAAGGTAAAAATGGGAAGCAGAAGAAGATTGATGACTTTTTTAAATTGTATACATAATACAGTAAGATGTAAGCGTTGCAGTTTCCCTGTTGTGTTATGTACATGCCCACTGTACTGTATATGAATGCAATCGTTTTTTGCAACAATGTTTCTTGTTTTGTCTGCTGAAGCGCGATGATTTTGAAAATTATTAACATTCCATACTGTGTATTAAAGGACAGCCGATGTCACTTTTTATTCAAATGCAAATAAAAATGACTTCACGCCAAGACATCTTGCATTGCTTGTGAATCCAAACAATGGCTTCAGATTCGGATAATATGCTTTCTTGTTACACATCCAGTTATGAATATGTTTCAAATACACTGTAGTTCTGGAGATTAAAGCATACATGTTTACAATCATTAAAGAAATATATGTGCCATTTTGAGGCAACATTGGGGGAACATCTCTGACCCCAAAAAAAAGGGAGCTAATGGCCAGCTCCGTTTCTTATATGGCGCTTGGCTGCCCTCTTTTGGCGGCTTTTGTTTAATGCCGTTCGGCGCAGGATCGGATATATCGATAGTCCCGGTTATATCGATATTTTTTCGGACTCCCTTGAATATCGATATAACGAGACTTTACTGTATATATATATATATATATATATATATATATATATATATATATATATATATATATATATATATATATATATATATATATATATATATATACATAAAATCCTCGTCTCACCCCCCATGGGTGGTGCCTGGCCCCCATTTTAGCTCCGGTCCTCTACCAGAGACCAGGAAGCTTGAGGGTTCTGCGCAGTATCCGTGCTGTTCCCAGCACCAGCACTGCGCTTTTCTGGACCGAGATAACCGACGTTGTTCCCGGGATCTGTTGCAACCACTCGTCGAGTTTGAGGGTCACTGCTCCGAGTGCTCCCACCACCACAGGCACGACTGTCACCTTTAACTTCCAGGCTCTCTCCAGCTCCTCTCTGAGCCCTTGGTATTTCTCGATTTTCTCATGTTCCTTCTTTCTGATGGTTCCATCACTTGGGACCGCTACATCCACGACAACGGCTTTCCTTTTCCCTTTATCTATGACCACGATATCTGGTTGGTTGGCCATTACCATCTTGTCAGTCTGTATCTGGAAGTCCCACATGATCTTTGCTCGGTCATTCTCTACTATCTTGGGAGGTGTTTCCCATTTTGACCTTGGGGTTTCCAGTCCATACTCCGCACAGATGTTTCGGTAGACTACACCTGGTTATGGCGCTCCATGTAGGCTTTCCCTGCCAGCATCTTACACCCTGCAGTTATGTGTGGGATTGTCGCAGATGCCTCTTTGCACAACCTACACCTTGGGTCTTGCCTGGTGTGGCATATCCCTGCCTCTATGGCTCTGGTGTTCAGGGCCTGCTCTTGAGCAGCCAGGATGAGTGCCTCTGTGCTGTCCTTTAGGCCAGCCCACGCTAGCCACTGATAGGACTTCTTGAGATCAGCCACTTCAGTTATGGTTCGGTGGTACATCCAGTGTAGGGGCTTTTCCTCCCATGATTGTCCCTCTTCCAGCACCCCATCCTCTGCTCCCCATTGTCTGAGACATTCTTTGAGTACATCATCCGTTGGAGCCTTCTCTTTGATGTATTCATTGAGCTTGGATGTTTTTATCCTGGAC
>NC_142740.1:22820199-22852699 GCF_051943395.1 Hippocampus bargibanti | reverse complement strand
CCCAAAGTGTCCTCACTCCTTTTCAAAAATAGAGCAGAATCAAATAAGCATCAGAAATAGAAACTCGAGGACAACTGTTGACAGCTCCGTGACAAAAGAAGCAGAGACTGCACAACCTCTTGGCAGGCTGGATTACAGCCACATAATTGCGGCCATACAATGTGGGAACATAAGACACCAAATGTGATTCTTGTTTTTTTTTTTTTTTTTTTTTTTTTTTTTTTTGTATTTCCGTGACAAAGTGCTGTCAATACTGTACAAAGTTCTGGTGCAACCAGTAAATCCGTTTTCTTACATCATTTTTATGTGCCGGTACTGTAATTGAATCATTAGCAGCTTCATCTGACTTCATGGGGGATGACGGGTAGTCCCGATCTGATTCTGAGGTGTGTACAGGTGCCACTATGTCTCAAATTGTGAAACAAATCCATGTATCAAGTCACTTATCAAAATGCAGAAAATATAAAGAATACACAGGTAGCTATATGTGTTGTGTTTTGTTTTGTTTTGTTTTAGGTTGAGGGTCATCATAAAGCTATATAGCCACACCTCGGCCCCTCTGACCTCTAGGAAACTGAATAGTCACAGGCTATTTAGAGGTAAAGTGCCGCCTCCTCACACTCATCTTTGTAGTTGTCTTAACCATGCCGGCCACCCTCATGCCATACCATAACCAGTCTGGCTGCACACAACCTTTTTGCCTGTTTAGGGCGACATTCAGGCAAAGAGTGATGGTAATTTATACCAGAGTTACATGAAAGGTAGGGCAAATCACCTGCTGCCAGTCAAAGGCAACACAGGTCTTCAAATTCTTCTAAAAAAGAAAAAAGAACTCTTTATTTTTTTCTTGGGGGGGTCAAGTAAATTATTCATAAAATTTTAGAAAAACAGGCTCAATTATGTCAATAAAAAGATTTATCCATTCAATCCATCCAATCCATTCAAAATGAATGTATATTTATCAGCACAGCACAGAGGATCAGCACAGATCAGCACAGAGGAAGTACAGTTTTTTTTAACTTTGATAGATGTGTTGACTTAATTTATTAGAGCAGCACCCTTACATTCCCTTTGTTTACCCAATTTCGTTCCGTTTTACTGTCACTTTCCTCTCCATCTTTCAACTACTCCCTCCCATAACATGCTGATTTGACTGCCAACTTGTGCCAGCAACTGTGCACGACTGTAACCGTGCACCTCTGTCCCCACATTAACAAGCAGGATGACATGCCAATAAAAATGCTTTTACACTGATCGTTCCCAAAGATAGACTGAAGCATGACCTGTTCTCCTGTAGAGAGCCCAGAGTGCTCACAAATGTGAATCAAGCTGCGCTAACTTACCTTAAAATGAAAAAGTACAGCAGCCAAAACATCTCCCATTTTTAGCTTTTCTTTTGTCGCTTCATTAGCAGTGCTTAGAAGCATGTGGCTAAATTGGAGAAAAGCGGAGGGAGATGGAAGTTGAAAAATGCATCTCTCCAAATTTAGGTGGTGCAACAATTTTAAACACATACATTCAGGCACACACATACGTGCACGCAAAATAAACCTTATCAGCTAACCTGCATATGTCTCGTGAAATCAAATAAAAACTCCTGGGATCAAAAGCATACTGTATGACTAGTACCGTGTTTTGGCTTGAGACATTTTAGTTTCTTTTGTGCCAATTGTGCTTTTAATTGTGTGCTGTCTTGTACGTACAATGTCATTTATCTCAATAAGGTAACCCACATATTGGGGATTTTGCCACTTAATTCCACACTCTGCATTTCTCTCCCATGGCCCACAATTATGGCCCTTGTGTTTAACATCCATTGAATGAATATATATCTGACAGTTTCTATTAAAAGTGAGCATAATGTGCCTGATGTATTCACACATTTTAAGATGACTTCGAAAATATGATTACTCTGTGCGTGCTTTTAAATGTTTTAGGGATGTTTGTGACTTGCTGAATCTATCAAGAAATTGAGTATATAAATATAAAATATGATGAGAGTGTGAAAGGAAATGAGGTTTAGTCGTTTACCGGAACTCTGTATACTTTTGATGAGTGACTTTCATCCTTTATCAAAGCAACAAGTAGATGAGCAGACTTCGTTCATGCTAACCTCCTGTTGTGTCCTCTGGGAGGGGCCAAACTAAATCTTTCCTTTTAACAAGTTCACAGTACTTCCTTCCGGCCCCCAGCAGTCCCTTGTGGTTGGACCTATGGGACCATTACAATATTTGGGAAGGCAGTGTCTTAAAGCTAAGTCAACAACCATCAAGGGAACTTAGGAGGAAGTTACTTTTGGGCTGTCCACACTTGGAACATCTAAGACACGGTGGGCACTCCAAGCCCAGAGGACCTCAGGTACAACACACACATGGCTGATGTGCTTCCTCTTCTGGGAACATCATGGATGCATTCAGAATCCACCTTTAGCCATTAGTTACTGTAGGTTGGAATATGGCTTCCTCAAACCAAATCCTTAAATCCACCTCCTCCTGTTTGTACCTGTGCTGACACATGAAAGCTCGTTCTACACTAGTTCTGAAAAACTGAGCTTGATCTTCTGATTTTTGGTCTACTATTTATGAATGACCTGAGACCCCCCTCCTCCCTCACCTGACCTGATCAAACAGATATTATTACTACTAAAATAGCATCGCACACGTAGCTTTAGAATCTACAAGCAGTCGGTGGTGAAGGTGGCTAGCCGAGGGAGACTTAGATAGGTGAGCAGAAGACAAAAAAATTGAAATTCAGTGGAGACTTAGACAACTTCCATCGGCTTAGTGTGTGTTGGTGTGCACTGTGGGATACTACACATACATATTTGTGTATATGTTGGAGAAGCAAGGAGGCCTGTTATCTATGACTGAACAAATGCTGTGTTGTTGAGGAAGCTGCTGCACAGGGGTGGGGGGTGTTTGTCTGCCCGAATGGTGCTGCTCTTCAAATGAAATAATATATCTTTGAAAGCCTACGCGCTGCGCCGTCCCCGCTGCCGTATATCAAGCACACGAGCGTCTGGTGTAGTAGCTCCAGGCCCATTAACCTTCCACCTGTCCCCCCCTTTTTTTGACACCCCCTATCGAAATCCACCTTCGGATCATCTTTTCACCCCTCCTGCTGTCCTTCACCACAGTCCCTCTCCTCCTCCTCCTGCCCTTCGTCGCCGCTGCTCGCAGCCTCTTGTTCATCTTCCCATTTAACCCCCTCCTCTGTTCCCTTCACCTTCCTCTTCCTCATTTCCCTCTTCCTCTCATCCAAGCCTTCTGTGACAGTGCCTTCTCATCATGTCTCCACCTCTTCGTCTCCTTCACTGTAGCGCCTCCCATCTTTTTGTGCCACTTGCCTCACTTTTATCACCATATCCCTCTATCTCCAAGTGTTCTCTCCACCAAAATTGTTCACGTTGTCTTTCTTACTCCCTGAGCCACTTACGACTAAAATCTCTTCTACTTTTGTTCGCATCTTGTAACTCGTTGCCCCTGTCTTATGTTGACTGTGTCGTTTTTTTAAACACCAGTGGCTTATGTGTGTGGCGGGGGACTGCATGTGTGTGTGATTTCTCCACTTCCTCTGTACTTTTCTTCACTGTCTCTGTGTTCTCTCTGCATGCCTTTTCTACTTGCGTCCTCTCTTTGTTTCACCCCTGTTCTCGTTGCCTGATCTCTCTTTTACCCGGCCATCTGGTTATCCAATATGGCCGCCCCATCTCAGCTGGGAGCTTTCCCAGGGAACCAAATTTCTAATACAGTTCCTCCTCTACTTAATGGGCCTCCACTCTGCTTTTGCAATTCCTGCTGCATGCAACACACACAAAAGAAATCGAAAATGAAGTTTGATGATTGATCAAAAAACACCCCCATATCTCCGATACAAACAGTGAAGTAAGATTTGGACACGTCAGAGGCAATACCTCTGCCATTTCTATTATCACATTGATGGACTAAATATACACCATTGGTAAAGTTTCACCACATTTTGCACAACAAATGTAATAATCATCATAAGTAAGATACTGCTTCGCTTTAACTAAGTGACAAGATAATTAAGATGCCAAGACTATTGCGGCCAAGGCATGACAAGGTGAGATTCTTTGGGCTAATCTGCAAAATGAATAAGCAGATGTGAACTTGATGATTGGATGATTTCTCAAAGAACTTTTTTTCTTCTTTTGTGTGTTCAATGAATTACTTGCTGGCGAGTGCATGCTGACTCGGTACACCGACGTTGTTTATGCATCCAAAATGAGAGACCAATCTGCTTTATTAAAAGGTGTGGAGAGGAAAGTGGCAGCAGGGACAATGTGTTGAAAAGGGGAATGGGTTAGGAAAGGGACAAATAAACATGTCAATCATCAATATCGCACACCTTTTAAATTCTCTTTCATTATGTTTTTTGTTATGCTAATCGTGTTGGGACAACCATCCCATAATGCTCGCACAATGGTGCACAGTGCAGCGGGAGACCAGCACACCGCAGATCACAAGTCACACTGGGAACACTTAGGAACACTTAGTGTAGCCAATAAATATATTTGAAAAGCTTGAAAGTATATTATTTTATATATTATATAACATTTTTGTCAGTACTATACAAAAATGTTTGATAATGCACATAATACTGTTGACTGCACATTATATATATATATATATATATGTGTGTGTGTGTGTGTGTGTGTGTGTGTGTGTGTGTGTGTGTGTACTGTATATATGTAACTGCTATATAACTGCTGCATTTCCTATGCTGGTTTTGATTGTCCTGTGAGACATCATCACTAGTGGGATACTATTCAATCATTTTCAGCTAAATTATATAATTTACCTGAACATGATATGTCATTCTAAATTATATTGCCTATCTATTAATCAATGGCAGTGATATTTATTGATAGATTGAACATTTTCATGAGGTACATTAATCTGGTAGGTACAGTAAAACTGTGCATCCACCTTTCTTATGACTGAGTAGTATATTTTTGTTCCACTAAAAATGCCCATATAATCAAGGAGTGAGGTTTTGTGAGCGTGTGTGTAAATTGTGACAAGATTATCAGAAAATCAGTTTTAATACTTTTATTGATGTTTTTGTTTGCAGTGTGCTATGAAATGTGTCTACACTAAAATGAGCACCTTGGGTCAATAAAGGTTTAGAAACACTCTTGTTCCATTGATATTTGGGAAGAGCTAATCTTAATGTCTGAGCGGCTTGAGTGTGGCACGTTGCCGCTTCTCTTTCCAGACAACAGGGATTTTCAGAAGTTCTCGCTTATGGCTAAATGCGTCCTAGTCTCGTGATTATCACTAAAATTCTTTTGTTCTTACTGTGTTAATAATAGTGAGAGCTCAGTGCGTGTGTGCAGTCTGTGTGATTGCAGGAGAGAGGGATCAAGAACGAGAAGGGAAAAAAAAGAGATTGAGAGAGATGAAAGTGGATATACAGTTACCGAAAACCTCATTCCAGCAAGACCTGTGACAAACATTGAATGATTCACTCTGCTTCTGATTCCTACAAGCAGCAGTATCTGATTCCTACCTCACAAGTCACGTCCAGAACTTCAAAGAGCACAGAAGGATTCTAATTCATGTCAAATTTTCAACACACTTTTTTTGAATCATAGCATCACCATAACTAACTTCTATAAACAACAAGTGTAAACATGTTTCCACATACTTTAACAGAATAATGGAATAGGGCCACACTCTGTCATCTAGGAAATTCGGAGAGCTATGGTCATGTGAGGCTTTGTGGTTTTCAAATATTGTTCTTGAGCTTCGACTGCCAGTGTGCAGGAAGTGATCACGAAATAAATGTAGGCACTTTTGTATAAACACAATCACAGGCAAATGAAATGAATTCAAATACAATTCTATTAATAAATCAATAAATTAATTCCCAATACAAATCTGTATAATTTAAACAGAAATAGCAGTTTCATAATTAGCAACCCCAAGAGGCTACCCAAAAACAAAGGGCCATGAGAAAGCAATTCCCGTCATACGGTCATTGTTTTCATTGAGCTTCACCACCACTCAAACTAAATATGCTCATTAACTTATTAATCAGTAAAAGCAGGACCTTGTGCACTGTGTGGGAAGCATGCACAGCATTTGCAATTATTTGGATGGGCATTTTGAAAATTACAAAATAGTTATTAGAGTGGGTTTTTCCCCATCAGCTGTCCTGTCTATCCCAAAGAGACGATAGTTCAAGCGGGGCTCTCGAGGGAGCAAAGTGGGGGTACTGCTCAGGAAGAGTATTGTCCTCTATTGAACTCACATCATTCTCTACTCTCCCAGTTCAATGTAAAACCAAAAAAAATGTCAATAGGTGCGACACACAGCATGCTAAATGTCAACATGTGCTTTCAAGGACTTTGTAATTGGCTCCCTTTTATATATCAAAAATAGGATTTATTTCATGTATTATTTTTCATCTGAAAATAAAATTACATTCAGTACGTGCCGGTAATTGTATTACTGCCGCTAGCCTATTAATATGTATTTGAGCCTTTGGCAATGTGCGATGCCAGACAAAAGGTTGCAACAACAGGAGTATGTAAAATGAGGCAAAGCTCTGGCTGTTGAAACCCAAAAGCCCATCCCACTAAAAATACTGACCTTCATTGAGAAGGAAAATAAAATTGTAGTAGTACTTGCAAATAATCATATGAGCTGATTGTTGTGGAAAATATATTCATTTCGTTTCTATGAGATGGTCTCAGCTTGGTATGTATAGATACATACATTTGGTCACATCTGCAACTCCAATTAAATTCTTTGAGAGCTTCTTGGTTTCAAAATTGGACTTTTTTTGATTCAAGACATATACAGTAGCTGATTTTTATTTGCAATGGTAGATGCAACAATAAATCTAATGTTTGATTATTATTGGGACATGAAGCAAAGCATGGTGAAGCAAAGCAAGTAGTATATTTACCAAGTCGCATTCCAAACAACTCCATTAGGATGCCAAAGAAAGAAGTGAGAATTAGGAACACATTAGGTGCTTGAGTACACAACTAAGCTACCATCGTCCATTGATGGAGAAACATAAGAATGTACTTTAAGTGCACGCTACTTATTGCAATAACGACTGTTACAATACAGAATGCTGCTTTGTACAGGGTAATTTAATGCAGAAAAATGGCTCACATCTGTTGGCTACACGTCACAGTGCCAAACCAAACCACCTGAGGTAAATAGCCACCCCCAGGTTGAGTTCTATCAATGTTTCTTCCTGTTCAAAGGGAAGAGGTATTTTACTAGTAAATTTTGTCAAAATCCTTGTTTGTGGTGAGTTATATGATATACAGTAAAGTCTCGTTATATCGATATTCTCGGGAGTCGGAAAAAATATCGATATAACCGGGACTATCGATATATCCGACCCTGTTTGCATGTAATTTTCTCCGTGCGTGCATAGAAATAGTATCGATATAACCGGGACTATCGATATATCCGATATCGATATAACGAGACTTTACTGTATATGATATAGAATGATGGTCATTCAAATAAAATAGTATTTGTGTTTTGTGATTTGTGTTTGATGTGAATTGCAGACACTATCGCTCTAATTTTGGGCTGTATAATACGTCTGATTTTCACAAGTTGAAACCGGAGGTCATGCATTTGTTTCAATTCACAAAAAAAGGAATGGGTGAGATGACTCAAACCCAATAAATATCTTGTCAACTGGGTTACTCACTGGGGTACAGTCAAATGATGTCCCTTAAAATAGAATTTCCAATGGTACAATAATGGTAGTACCTTTGCGTGCACCAACTCTGGAACATATCAGTGCTGCTACCGGGGATCAAGTCAGTCTTGATCTCCTTTCAGATCACATTCGCTGTTATTGTAACGCCGCTGACTCTTCAGTCAATATGCTAACCAGTGACATATCACGTGAAGTGTGCACAGTCAGATCAGAGGAATCACTCATGTGCAGATAAATCACCCAGACTACGACCCTGTGAAAAAGGATGAGGAGTTATTACAGCCCATAGCCAAAATGTGTCAGGTTAGAGGAAAATATGAGTGGCTGCTGAATTGCTGATCAGTTATTAGAGCAGGGTGCGTCCACAGTGCTGTGAAGATTGGTGTTGAAGCAGCCCATATCAGAGGCAGATTAAAGACATGTCTTGCATGGAGTGATTGAATGAATGTCCGTGGACATTTTCCCATTGCCTTTTGTACTCCCCCAGTCATTCGTGTAACACGCACAGAACCAGATATTTGGATAAAAACTATTTCAAATACAACTAGAAATGAATCTTGACACTGTCAAGACCGTGCGCACACCCACCTTGAGTTCACGGAAGAAGATACTGCTGCGAGCCCACTCCACAATGGAGAAGAGTGTTTGGTCAGCCATCTTGCACATGAGACCGAAGGTGTTGAGCTTTTCGTGCTTGCCTCGGCTGGCCTGCTCCTGCTGCAGGTAGGCCAGGATCTTTGCTTGAATCTGAGGCTCGTCCGGTTCACACTTGAGCAGCTCTACGATCAAGTGGGGGAAACTGGGCGATGAGCTCGACTGGTAGGCATCAACGTAGGCGTAGCCCATGATGGACTCAGGGGAGCTGGTGTATGGGTCTGGGTACTCAGACTTAATAGTACGTGTGCCCTGGAAGTGTCCGTAGGCTGTTTGGTAGCCCTGCAAGCTGCCGGCGTGCGGTGGCATTGCCATGCTGACTGGTGAGGTGACGAAAGGACTGCGGTCGTAGTCTGTTGGGGGTAAGGCGGTGGCATGATGGTGGTGGTGATGGTGGTGACTGGTGTGGTGGCCACTGTGATGGCTCAGTGGCAGCCCCTTGGAGGCAGCTGAGTGAATGTTCTGAATGGCCGATGAGATGGTGAGGTCGGTGGGGACCGCCTGCATCACCTGGCTCATGGCCTCGATTTTCAGGCCGTTAGCTCGGATCAGCGCTTTCTTCTGTTGCTTGAGGGCCCGGTCACGTTTGTACATGGGGCCAAACTTGTTGCGTCCTCCCCGCATGCGATCTGCTCGCACAGCTGCAAAAAATCAAAAAAGATGAGAAAAGATAAAGGGGTAAGAAAAATATTCTTATAGGTACATTTGAGCCATTCTATATGTGAACATCCTGTTCTTACACGAACATGGTCAAATAATTGTAAAATGTGTGTATTTTGGCAATACATATTATAGTTCTGACAAAAATTTGAATAAATTCACATTTTTGTTGTTGAATGTTCTGGCAGGTCCTTTGTTTTTTTAATATATCCACTTTAATTCTACATGGATATGCTGTAATTTGAAATATAATTTGCCCACAGATAATTAGCTTTATAGATGTGAACTAAGTAATTGTAATGTCTATGTGGGACAAGGGTTTTCCAGCGTTGATTACACTTGACATTGTTGACTCTTAAAGCCAACAGGTCTAACAGATAGTGAAGTTACTCATTCACTAAAGACACAAACTTCCCTGCATGGAAATACAAATGAAAAATATAGCCAGACACAGAGTATTTTTCAAAAAAGCCATCCTGGAAAGACAAAACTCGATCCGAAGAATTTGCATGGGGATTCCCACCATGCCCTATCATCTTCACGCAGGATGCCATGGCGAGGATATCACTGCATGTGTTCTGTTAGTGTGTCTACTGAATGAGATAGTTACACATTGAACTGCTACTGGGGCCATGTGTGATCTGGCTGACTGCTGCCATCGTAGAACGGCTCTGCTGCCTCCCACTCAGGGGGCATGAGCGTTAATTATTCATATTTAATCACCCTTTACTCCGACCCCACGCAATGAGCTAGTAGATATTGGTCGACTAAACAGAGAACCTCGCTGCAATACTGCAGTAATCGACCATCTGGAGTTTGTGGACTGTCATGCAGTGGACTGTCAAGTGGACTTTTACATTTTGATTCCTGAGATACCATGGTGACTTGGCCCTGGACCACTATAGCTCATAATGTCTTAATAGATTATATAAAAAAACAAACACACACACACACACACACACACACACACACACACACACACACACACACACACACACACACACACGCGCACACACACACACACACACACACACACACACACACACACACACACACACACACACACACGCACACACGCGAGGACAACTGAGGAGTAGTTGTGGAGCACTGGAAAAGATGAGCCCCCTCCCCTGCAACCCCACTGCACACTCCCTTTGCATGCACTCCTAAGATGCCTAGGGAGTGATTTTAATGACCTGTTAGAAAAGTGTCTGTCACTGATTTGAACCATTACATCAAACACACACACACGCACACACACATATACACTGCTAAATTCAATGCAATGCACTTGCCTTGATCACAGACATAGATGGACGCATGAAGTCTTCACACTTAGAGGAGTCTACAATGCTTAATGTAGTGCATTGCACAAAAGCTTCACTGGAAGTTAACTTGCATTGAAGTTATCATAGCACTTCATATTTACATAATATTGACTCTACAGTTAAAAAAATCAAGGATAATTGTGATAAGTGTATCCATTTATTCATTTGTGCAGAGCCATTCAAAAAATGTATGATATATCTGCAAAATTGCAAGTAATCAGTTGAGAAAGCCATGTCTGTCCTAGACAAATGAGGCTCATACAGCCTTTTTGTCGGGGTACATCAGAAAAATAAGGATTACGGACCATGTACACTAACATTCCTAAACATTCAGATGCATTTATAAAAACAAGCATAATTAGATTACATTCCACACTGTACGGGACATTTTTTCTGTGCCCTTTCTCTTCCACCCAACATCCGCAATATTGACTCCCTCCCTATTTTCAAGGCTCACCTCAAAACCCACTTGTTTAAAATTGCTTTCAATGTATAGTTCTATCTGCTATTTTATTATGTATCATTTTACTTATGGTTTTATTGTTATGTGCTTTGTTTTATTGTTTTTATTTTAAAGTGTCCTTGAGTGTTTTGAAAGGCACTTGAAATAAAATGTATTATTATTATTATTATTATTATTATTATTATTATTATTATTATTATTATTATTATTATTATTATTAGTTTTTGTTAGATTTTTCAAAATATACATTTCTTGACAGTCTTTTCTTGGCACACACACAAACATACACACAAACACACACACACACACACACACGCACACGCACACACGCACACACGCACACACACGCAAACAGCCATTCACAGTTCTCGGTGCTTATGTCCACTGATTTATGGTTGTTTAATATCCAGGATATTAAGTACATGCAGGTGAGGAAACCTGTCGGTCGCCAGCATATTAATGGTTCCTGCAGAGCCTTGCTGACACCCTGTTTGTCATTTCAGGGCTTCAACCTCTGCTCTGGATGCGCCCTATCCTGTGCGCACACATGAATACCTATGATACCTATGCATACGTAATGGAACAGCTGCCTCGCTTCACATAGCGGCAGGATAATAAAGTGGGAAAAAAAGTAATGACAGCAGGTTAATTAGTAATGGACAAGAATTATTTTGATGCTTGTTGCTTCCATTCCATTGCTTCCATTTTAAAAGTGGCTTCACGTGCATGCAGATACATTCGCTGACCACAAACCATGTCAGGAGATGAATGACAGTAGCTATATATATTTTTTAAATCTACTTTGTACCATGACAAAAATAAATAAATAAATAAATACAATATAAAGCAATTGCCAATGAAGCTTTACTTCATTCATTCAAGATTGAAATAAAACGGTAACAAAACAGCCATGGCCAAGATTGTTACCTGTTGGACAGCATCAAGTACAATAAGAGCAAAATCAGGTTTGAAGTGATGGATCTGTCTTTATAAAAGATAAACAAAGACTTCTTAAATTATACAAAGAAATTCACAACTCCAATATTTTGGAGGGCAGACAGCAGCTTCCCAAAAACAAATTGTAAAATTGAGAAATATTGCATTAAAACCTGGTAGAAGCAGCAACAAATTTTCGCCGTGGAGAGAGCGAGACTGCAACAATTGCATCCCCAATTTTTCCATTGGTGACATATAATAATGCCTTCTTATGACTGGCTCCAATCAGCCATTCACTCATTTTGAACCTTCAAATCTGCATTGCTGAAAAATAGCTGGGTTTACACATATTATTTAGAGTAGTGGCGGTGCGTCGGGCATCGTGTTGTACAGATAATGTGAGAGTTGACTTGCCCTTTAAAGGATCTTCTAACAATTTTGAAATGCTTATATCTGTTTTACAGTATGACCGCAAATAATTTCTACTATAACTACTACACATAACTACTATACATTTTTGTTTCTCTTTAAGTTTCACATGGCAAAAATTCCACGTGAGGATAAAAATTTTGACTTGCTTAAATGATACAGTACGCAGATTTCTGAACTGGATTAACTGCTGGCAAATCAACAAATCTTAGATAATCCAAATAAGACCTACGCAGTCGTTTCCACTCGTTTCACATATTGCTACAAGCTGCTGTGTCATGCCATAAAATAAGCATGAATCCAAAGGGGGCTTTTCGCTTTCACCATTACAATGTTTTTCCATTGGCCGCTTTGTGATCTCGCCTGTGGCCGTCTGAACACCTTTGGCCTTTTCATGAATACATGTATTTGATAAGGAGATGTGTGAGCGCGTGTGGCAAGAGGTGTCAAGCTTCCTGCAAAGGGGTTCTTTAGTGGTTGTGGCAGGAGTCGCCCACTGGAGCTTCTGGGCCTTGAGAGAATGCTGGAGGGCCTGTCTTGCCCCCGAGCTGAAAGTTACAGCCAACAAACCAAACACGGCCAACTGAGCGCCCACGTCAGCTAGAAAATGGCGGGCTGGGACATATTGCCCAGCGGCCATTCATGATTAGGAGCGATTTTTTTGTCTTTTTTTCTTTCTTTTTTTTTTACTTCTCATGTGGAAGAAAGGAGAAGCCCTCTTAAAGATTTACTGAGGCAGTTTGTTGTTTGTCTTTTTTTTAACCACACCCTTGTTGTGATTCTTGTCAGTATTGTCGATATATTTGACAAGATCTAGCATATATTTACAGCAAAAACATTGACTATAGTTTATCATTCAATCGCACCACAAAGTGTGCCCAAATCGTTGACTGGTAGTGTATTAATACTAACAGGAATGCAATATTACCATAAAGAATAATGACATAGATTCTCCGTTAAATAATTGCAATCTTGTGCGATCACTGTAAATTGACCTAACGACTAACGTACGCTCTAGAATCAGTGATTACAAAGGAAAACCAAACAATAATTCATTTGAAATATTGCCTTTGACAAGGAGGAACATTCACCCTTCCATTTTACCACAATTCAACATGAGCAATGTTTGACTGGGCTTCTGAGCTTTGTTCAAATTAAACAAAGAGGCCTCAAACCGGCAAACTGGACGGCCAAAAGTATCATCATTACCATTCTCAAGCACATCAAGTTTTGTATTTTTATTTTTTATTCTCTGTCTTTGCAGGTATTAAGTGTCCAGCAGCTACCAGACACCCTCAAAATCCTTCTAACCCCCATCTAAAATACTCATATGCATTGCTTGTTTTCAACACGTTGGATGAAAGAAGGGAAGGATTGGTGTCAACTGCAATTTTGAGAATAACAAAATTATATATATATATATATTACTGTCAAATGGGATATTCAACTTGTGCAATGCACTATTGTGGATATCTCAATTTGGATTCAAACCCATTGAAATTCAAAATGACCATGGAAGAATACATTTCAAGCCAAAGTATGAATGGGTTCTTCCATAAAGCATTCAACTGTGATTTAATGGAAAATGACGAAATTGTCATTTCACAAGAGCCCTAAAAGTTTATAAAACACCTGTGTGGACGTCCAGAGGCAGTCAGTCACCATGCAATAATTTTTTCCTGATACTTTTCAGAATCAGTAATTGCAAACAGACATCATATCTCGAAAAGTATATGATGCTTGAGCAAAGAATGTTGCCTGCTTTTGCATTTTCACTTGTGCAGATGTGCACAACTTGGAGTTTATTTTTTTATGGAGTGGTGTTCTCATAAAACAACCATAATGAGAAAAGTGGAGTATATAAATGTATTTGTGCAGTAAATACATGGCGGGTTGGCCAAGCTGAAATATTTCTAAATCAGCCTGATTCGTCAAGCGTGTTAATGCTTTCATGCTTGATGGCCATGACATTTTGCACAGCTGGATATACTATATGTATTCTAATTGAGACAAGCCAATTGAACTCCTAAATATCACAAAGTACGAGTCAATGCTTGCAAACACCATATACAGTAGATGTTATATATATATATATATATATATATATATATATATATATATATATATATATATATATATATATATATATATATATATATATATATATATATATATATATATATATATATATATATATAAATCATTTTGGCATGTGAAATGTTCTCACTGTGAATGTATTGCTTTACCTTCCAGCTTCATGCCGACAGTGAGACACTTTTGGAAGCGGCAGTATGGGCAGCGCTTCCTCTGGGTCTTGTCAATCTGGCAACTCTGGTTCTCAATACATGTGTAGCGCTTGTTGTTCTGGACCGTGCGCTTGAAGAAGCCCTGCGGAGGATACCAATTAACATGTCAACCCGTTTGACCCCATCCGTGTGATGGTAATGCACCCATTCACACGCACACTGCCTGAATGTATATCCATACAAACACACACGCACGCACTCCTACACACACACACACACACACACACACACACACACACACACACACACACACACACACACACACACACACACACACACACGCATGCACACACACACATGCACACACTTACGCACACACACTCACACACACAAACTTAATTGTAAATAAATGTTGCATAATTAATGACCAAAAAAGTAAAAGTAGAAAAGTATAATACATACAGTTTTTTTTTCAAATGACACAACTTTTTTTTCAAATATAAATTATAAGCCTGCAACCCTCTTCTTCTTTTCCTTTCGGCTTTTCCCTACAAGGGGTCGCCACAGCAAATCAGTGTCCTCCATCTTTCGAGGTTTGATCTGCATGTTTGCTTTGGCCAAACTTTTACGTCGGATGCCCTTCCTGACACAACCTTCTGTATTTATCCGGGCTTGGGACCGGCACAAGAAGACTTATTTATGAAAATGGATGGATGGATATAAATTATAGTCTCAACTCACTATACACTAATATTGGAGCCGAGATCCACATATCACATCCTGTGTATGAAGTTCTCGAACAAAATATTAATTAGGATAGCCTCCCTTCAACCTTTAATGGAAATCAACTTTCAACATACCACTTTAAAAGAAACACATGAAAGCAGTAACACACTCACTCACTCACATACACACACACACACACACACACACACACACACACACACACACACACACACACACACACACACACACACACATGCGCACACACACACACACACACACACACACACACACACACATACACAGCAGTCCGATATATTAACATAATTCCCAGTTCCAGGATAATAGAGTTCCTGACTGCAACATGGAATTAATTATTGGCAGAATTAATGAAAATCAAATGGCGGAAGGATGGGAGCAGGTAATGTATTCTAAATCCATATTCTCGGAGGAGTGCATGCAGTAATAACCTGAACTTTCCAAAATAAACTAAACGAATAGAGACTGCTGTTCTCAATACTTCCCCAAAAAACAATTACATTGACAATGTAAATCACAGTAAAACATTTTAGGTGAGTGCTTGAAAAAAAAAAAAAAGAATTCATGAAAAATAATCATGAAACAAAACACGGAAAGTGGCTCAAAGTAATAATCGCTGCATGACAAACATGTTTAATATTTAATGTTGTTGTTGAAAAGTGGTCTGAATTTCACATAGTGAAATCTATTCTATCTATCTATCTATCTATCTATCTATCTATCTATCTATCTATCTATCTATCTATCTATCTATCTATCTATCTATCTATCTATCTATCTATCTATCTATCTATCTGTCTGTCTGTCTGTCTGTCTGTCTGTCTGTCTATATTTCTATTATATATATATATATATATATATATATATATATATATATATATATATATAAAAAAAGATTGAACTGCACAAAGGATCATTGCGGTCTCCTCGCATGAAGCAAGGATTCCCAATTTATCTCAAATAAAGACCAACATGGGCATTGTTGGTAACTGAGTTATTTTCACATGTCATTAGTGTGAGACTAATAAAGGCATATCCAATCCATTCGTTCAAGTACAAACAGCAGTGAATATAAGCTTTCACATTCATTTGAAGTTCCTTTCAAAATGCTCACATGTATACTTGAACTCTGTTTGCTTTGTTCATGGTGATCCTGCACCTTGAACCCTGACCTTTTTACCCACTGCTTAAAGAGATGGAAGTTTCAGCCACCTCTAATTTATACTTTATCCTGAGTCTGTTTACTCTTAACTCTGTGCATTTAAATGTTGTACGAGTGGCAAATGAGAAGCCTCTGATGTGTGTACATGATTTTGGGTAGCTAAAAACCGACAGCAAACTAATACATCAGCCAGACAATTACGCGGCTGCCATTAACAATCAGGGAAGTCGCTACATTGAGTCAATCGATGACTGGTTGAAGGTAAATATCAATATTATTAATGTTTCAACACGGATAGACAGTGCTTCATTAAAACACCTCTTCATGTGTAGCCTGCAGGCACACATTCACACAATTCATAGTTAAAACGGGGCGAGGGTGTGTTTGACGCTGAGAAGCTGCACAGATGCCACTGACGTCTTCCTCTAAGCAAGTGCTTCGAGCATCTCAAGGTTGCGATCCAGAATCCAATCTATAACATCTGCTTTGAATAATGACGACACGGGCAAAAAATGTGATGCCACTGCATCAATACTGTTTAGAATACAGTGTATCTACTGTATTTTTTTCTAACTTGTATGAACATCGAGATATTTGCCTTGATAATGCATGTGTGAGGAGAGAGCGGGGATTAGGATAAAAACCTGCTGATGGAGCTTCAAGTCAAAAGTTTACTTTGCAGACGCGATAGAATGGCAAAGCCTTTTCTATTCAGACACTGTTGTTGGTTTGGAAATGAACTTGTGATGAAGAGTTTCCCCACACACATCAGGTATACAAATAGATATTCACGTCCTTAATAACCAAGGCATAGTGATCTCGGCATCACGTTCAAACAAGAGCTTTGTGAAAAACAAATGCATATATGAAGGTAATCATGCTGTCTTTTGTTAGACGGAGTGGGATTACCTACACATTAGTGTGCTGCCAACGCTTGTAACACTTGCAGTAATAATTTATTTTTCTTTTTGTAGTGGCTTCATTTCGCTCTGTCAAAATGTTACAAATGGCTCTCAGATTGATGCAGTGCACTAACAATTACAATTTCAACAATAAACACAATGTTAACAGTACATGCCTCTTCAAAAATGGCAATTAAAGCATTATATTTATAAAGGCAGAATTTCGGATACGCTCCTTGTGTAGTTTTTTATAAAGTGATGTAAGGGTGCCTCATGTTGTAGCCTCGAGTGTATGTTTTTTGCCTTCTCTGACACTGCTCCAACCCAACACACACACACACACACACACACACACACACACACACACACGACCACACACGGCCACACACACACACAGACACACACGCGCGAACACACACACATACATACACGTACATACACACACATAAGAAGAGGGAGATAATGCCCAATAACCTTGCAGCTCTCGCAGGTGAGGAGTCCATAGTGATAGCCTGAAACCTTGTCTCCACACACTGGACACATCTCATCCAGGTCTTCGTCATATGAGTAGTCCATCATTTTTAATTGTGGAACTGCAATTGGGACATACATACAGAGAAAGGACATTCATAATTTTGTCCACATGCAGTTCGGATAGTAACGCGGGTAAAAGTGGGTGACATATAAGTTTTGCTTTGGGGACATTGATTTTGAAGGGGGAAAAAGAAAGAAAACAACGGACAGAAGTCGTCAATTATTTCGCTTAATTCCTACAAACTGGCTTGCACAACCTCACCACACACCTCCCCAAAAAAGACGAATGTGAAAGAGTCTCATAAATATGCAATACTACGTCGAGCACGCTGGGGGACAGACAGATATTAGCGTTAAGGAGCGAAGGAGAACATGTTGCCGCCCACAGACAAATGAAGACACTTACACGCCAGTGCATATGCATTAACACACCCACACACACAAACACACAAACACAAGTGCACCACGCACACAGCACGTAAGCGCTCATCACTGCAGGCCAGCACAGAAACAACCAACATGATTATTCCCTCTGTACCGAACACAACGCTCAAGGCCACTTTATTATTATTATTATTATTATTTCACTTTGTTTTGCTTTCTTGCGTGAATTCGGCATTCATGCAAATCTAACACGACGTTTTTCTTAAATCCTATTCGATATAATAGGGTACACTCCTAAATTGGTGCCATCTAATCTTTCAGTTTAACATATTGTATTCTTGAACTTTTTCGAAAATGTTGCATCAGTCAACACAAGAGAGCCAAATTGACATTTACAACAGTTGCAAAAAAATACATCCCGATCATTTTAACAGACGGGATTAAACAGTGGGGGGAAAAGTTTTCCCTCTTTTTTATTCATTTCTGTCTTTCTACAGACCTCGTAGACCCCGATCATTTTGTCAATCTTATTGACTTTTTAAATTAGAATATTCATAATTATTGGGGCATTCACCTTCAGCTTGATCAACAAGTTTCATTGCGTGCCGCTCGCGTGTTTTGCATTCAGAAAGAATATATAGAAAACATCTTTGTATGGGCTTTCTAAAACAAAAATAATGATAATAATTAAAACGCGGGGACCTCTTCTGGTGTGTGCAATAATCGTAATTTATTCGCTTATATTTCTACTTTAAAAATAATTTACACTATTCAGGAAAAGGTTGCAACCGTGGAGTTTAGAGAGACATGCACGTCGTTCGTGGAAAATAGCGACGTGCGCAATACAGTAGATGTTTTAACAAATTTCACAGGGGATGAAACGAAGACAATTAAAAATGCTCATGGCTGATTTTTAAAAATAGAGACTAAGTCACATTTCAATTGCATACATTCTCATTTGCAGTTGTTGGCGTTTTATTTGAGCAATACATTTATTCTGAAATAGATAGCATTGACAAAATCAAAATTCCAATAAAAGAAGGGGGCGTATCCCGGGCTACCTTGTTTTACTGCGTGTGTAAAATCTGATAAGTGTCCCACTCACAAGCCACTCTTTTACTTGTAAGAGAGTCTTGGCTCTGTTATCAGCATCTCATAAACGCGCCGGATAATTGATCCCCTGTTAGATCGCCACAAATGAAAAAAAAAAAACCGAATTAGACGTGCATCTTAAATTGTATCATGACAGGCGACGCATTTGTAGAAATGTTTTTTTTTAATTTCCACTAGAGCGCAATTAAAGCTGGAAAATTGAAACGGTTTGTAATTGTGATCCGTTATTTTAACTCACAAAATATGAATTAGCCAGGTTTTAAAAATGTACAGTCCAGTAAAAAATCAGTTATTTTAAACGGTACGAGTCACCGCAAATTTGGTCATTGGTCAAAAAACATTTCAAACTTTCGTGACATTTCTGCTAAATATGTATATATATATATATATATATATACGTATTTTTAAATGCTCAAATTGTAACATATTTTTTCCGATACAAAATGAGGATGAAAATCAATCCATACACACTTCGAATAATTTTACAAAAATTAACAAAATTAAACACTTGACAGCTTGGAATCAAGACTTTGCAGGTGTTGATACCGCTTTACTTTGTATTGCGCAAGAAAAATATTAGCTTTTGTTTTACACATGCATGTGTAAAACAAAAGGGATAGTGTCTTAAAGGGGTTATTCATTGGAGCAATATAAAACCGTTGAAGCAGTTGGACAATTTTTACCCGTCAGGACACCTCCACTTGAAGCGTGGCTGTAATTGAGCAGCAAGCCACAAATGGAGCCCGTGTTACACATGCACTTATATTTTTACTTCAATTCTGACTCGTGAAGGACAAAAAACAACAGAATGCTCTGCAAACACAAACATCTTTCATCCTCTTGACAGCCGCCAGAAAAGATGCAATTTTCGACTAAAACGTTCGACCAAAATTACATCATCGTCAGTTAGCTCCACTTCATAAAATGCGATTTGCACGTTTGTTGTCTAAAATGAAAAGTGTCAGCTCTTACCTTGCACTTTTCTTGGCATGTGTCCTTGCTCCCCATACGATCGAGAGAGTCCCAGCGAGTCAGTCTCGACTTTGGGCAGCATGTCAGCGCCGCCGGCCTCAGCTCAGCGGAAATTCAGACGCGAGGGACAAGTTGGATGCAAAAAAAAACTTTGGTGCACTTTTTAGTCAAAGTGGCCCAGAACTATGGCTGTCGTTCTTCTCCTGTATATCTCGAGTCTGGCGCGCTTTTATGTTGATAGTCATCCGTAAATATACCGCAATTCTAATTGTCTCAATGTCATTGTGTTACTAAAAAAAATAAAAGAAACACACACAGAAACAACCAACATGATTATTCCCTCTGTACCGAACACAACGCTCAAGGCCACTTTATTATTATTATTATTATTATTTCACTTTGTTTTGCTTTCTTGCGTGAATTCGGCATTCATGCAAATCTAACACGACGTTTTTCTTAAATCCTATTCGATATAATAGGGTACACTCCTAAATTGGTGCCATCTAATCTTTCAGTTTAACATATTGTATTCTTGAACTTTTTCGAAAATGTTGCATCAGTCAACACAAGAGAGCCAAATTGACATTTACAACAGTTGCAAAAAAATACATCCCGATCATTTTAACAGACGGGATTAAACAGTGGGGGGAAAAGTTTTCCCTCTTTTTTATTCATTTCTGTCTTTCTACAGACCTCGTAGACCCCGATCATTTTGTCAATCTTATTGACTTTTTAAATTAGAATATTCATAATTATTGGGGCATTCACCTTCAGCTTGATCAACAAGTTTCATTGCGTGCCGCTCGCGTGTTTTGCATTCAGAAAGAATATATAGAAAACATCTTTGTATGGGCTTTCTAAAACAAAAATAATGATAATAATTAAAACGCGGGGACCTCTTCTGGTGTGTGCAATAATCGTAATTTATTCGCTTATATTTCTACTTTAAAAATAATTTACACTATTCAGGAAAAGGTTGCAACCGTGGAGTTTAGAGAGACATGCACGTCGTTCGTGGAAAATAGCGACGTGCGCAATACAGTAGATGTTTTAACAAATTTCACAGGGGATGAAACGAAGACAATTAAAAATGCTCATGGCTGATTTTTAAAAATAGAGACTAAGTCACATTTCAATTGCATACATTCTCATTTGCAGTTGTTGGCGTTTTATTTGAGCAATACATTTATTCTGAAATAGATAGCATTGACAAAATCAAAATTCCAATAAAAGAAGGGGGCGTATCCCGGGCTACCTTGTTTTACTGCGTGTGTAAAATCTGATAAGTGTCCCACTCACAAGCCACTCTTTTACTTGTAAGAGAGTCTTGGCTCTGTTATCAGCATCTCATAAACGCGCCGGATAATTGATCCCCTGTTAGATCGCCACAAATGAAAAAAAAAACCGAATTAGACGTGCATCTTAAATTGTATCATGACAGGCGACGCATTTGTAGAAATGTTTTTTTTTTTAATTTCCACTAGAGCGCAATTAAAGCTGGAAAATTGAAACGGTTTGTAATTGTGATCCGTTATTTTAACTCACAAAATATGAATTAGCCAGGTTTTAAAAATGTACAGTCCAGTAAAAAATCAGTTATTTTAAACGGTACGAGTCACCGCAAATTTGGTCATTGGTCAAAAAACATTTCAAACTTTCGTGACATTTCTGCTAAATATGTATATATATATATATATACGTATTTTTAAATGCTCAAATTGTAACATACTTTTTCCGATACAAAATGAGGATGAAAATCAATCCATACACACTTCGAATAATTTTACAAAAATTAACAAAATTAAACACTTGACAGCTTGGAATCAAGACTTTGCAGGTGTTGATACCGCTTTACTTTGTATTGCGCAAGAAAAATATTAGCTTTTGTTTTACACATGCATGTGTAAAACAAAAGGGATGGTGTCTTAAAGGGGTTATTCATTGGAGCAATATAAAACCGTTGAAGCAGTTGGACAATTTTTACCCGTCAGGACACCTCCACTTGAAGCGTGGCTGTAATTGAGCAGCAAGCCACAAATGGAGCCCGTGTTACACATGCACTTATATTTTTACTTCAATTCTGACTCGTGAAGGACAAAAAACAACGGAATGCTCTGCAAACACAAACATCTTTCATCCTCTTGACAGCCGCCAGAAAAGATGCAATTTTCGACTAAAACGTTCGACCAAAATTACATCATCGTCAGTTAGCTCCACTTCATAAAATGCGATTTGCACGTTTGTTGTCTAAAATGAAAAGTGTCAGCTCTTACCTTGCACTTTTCTTGGCATGTGTCCTTGCTCCCCATACGATCGAGAGAGTCCCAGCGAGTCAGTCTCGACTTTGGGCAGCATGTCAGCGCCGCCGGCCTCAGCTCAGCGGAAATTCAGACGCGAGGGACAAGTTGGATGCAAAAAAAAACTTTGGTGCACTTTTTAGTCAAAGTGGCCCAGAACTATGGCTGTCGTTCTTCTCCTGTATATCTCGAGTCTGGCGCGCTTTTATGTTGATAGTCATCCGTAAATATACCGCAATTCTAATTGTCTCAATGTCATTGTGTTACTAAAAAAAATAAAAGAAACACACAGTCAGAATTACGCACTGAAAAATGAAAGTGTCACTCAGGCACTCGAAACGTGGATTAAAATACGAAATACGTCTTCCTGTTTCGGCTCCTAATGTGTTGTAGGCGCAGCAAGCTAACGAAGTTATTATAAATAACTTTAAGCCTTTTCAAGAAAACCTTGGCGCTCATCTGTGCGTAAAATCAGACTCGGCGCGTCAGACAGGACTGCGGGAGATGTGGAAGGTCTCTTCCTCCTTCCTCCTCGCCGGGTTGTTTACTCCCCTCCTTCCAATCCTGAACTTGTGCGGCCGTCTGACGTCATCTATCCCCAGTCCAATCAGGCCAGTGAACCCGCACGCATCGCATCCAAGGCACCGGGTTCATCTCTCCAAAATCTCAGCTGTGCGAACCCGATGATGGGGGTACTTTAAAGCTCGGCCTTACTGTCCGACTACCGGGACTTAACGTGTCTGAGCACACGAACGCGCAGATGTCCACCGGCGAAAATTAAGTACAGCTTTCACTCACTCCGTGATTTTTTTCGTTAGTTTTTTTGTGCGCATCCTTCCCATTTACGGTTGCTTGCAAATGATGAGGAATTGCAGAGTTGTTTTCATTCATTCATTCATTCATTCATTCATTCATTCATTCATTCATTCATTCATTCTTTCTTTCTTTCTTTCTTTCTTTCTTTCTTTCTTTCTTTCTTTCTTTCTTTCTTTCTTTCTTTCTTTCTTTCTTTCTTTCTTTCACTCATGTATTCATCAATTCATTCATCCATCCATCCATTTTCCAGACCGCTTCATCTTCATCAGGGTGGGGACAGGAGTGGGGAGCATATCCCAACCATCTTTGGGCACTAGGCGGGGATACCCTGAACCGGTTATCAGCCAATCATTCATGCATTCATTCATTCATTCTTTCTTTCTTTCTTTCTTTCTTTCTTTCTTTCTTTCTTTCTTTCTTTCTTTCTTTCTTTCTTTCTTTCTGATCGTAAATTCCAAAGCCTAATTGTTAAAGAAATCATTGCAATAGATATTGACTTGCAGCCCGATTAATTCATTCTGGATGAAATGTAATTCAAAATGTCATCATTTACCTGTTACGACCATGGAATGAAATTGTTTTCCATTATAGCTCTACTGCCTCTTGTACGTGTACTATATGATGTGCCTGCTGGAGCTCCCACTCTACATACTTGAAGTCTTATCGAGATGAGCATGCAGTTCTCAATAGAATATTTTCAGTTGTATTTTGAAAGGAGAAACATTCATATGTTTCACTATTTTCTTGATGTGTGTGTCCAAATTACAATTCATTCCAATTCATTTCTTGATTCTTTTTTTTTCTCTTAAAAGGTATTGTATTTATAAATTAATGTAGGAATCTTATACATCCAGCGTTCTATACCCTCCCCACCACTGAACAATTTTCTGCAAGTTAAGAAGTTAAAAACAGGGTTAAAGGAAGGGGGCGGGTTTTCATGCAGGGCTATTAGATAAGACCTTTTCTGACATGATAGCACTGCAGGAATGATTAACCTGCAGGAGTGATGGAGCTCCTCACCAGGTGCTAAGGTGAAAGACATTGGGAGACACATGCGGTGAAATATACAATATTAAGTCATGCCAAAACGCATGGACCAGCTTCATTTCGTTGTTTATCAAAAGCTGTATTACAATGCAAAGGGCTTTTGTATTGGATTGTATTCTGAATCGGAACAGTGTCAAAACAGGGAAAGTACTGTACACTGCCAAAAAAATACGCTCAAATTTTGGAACACTCCAATTCCTTAAATTGGGTGCACACACACTAACATGATTTTAACCCCCTATTTTCTATTTGCATGCAAAACTGCGTGCATGTTTACATTTTCAGGTGTGTGTTGTGGGATCAGGATCATTTGTTCATATCCCTTTTGACTTTCCTTTCAGCCCCAGGTCAACTACTTTTACTTGGTCCTTTCGCAGTCCTTTGACTGTGGACTGCACTGGATTATTAGAGGAATCAGAGTATGTCAACAGTAAGTGTTGACATTTGGGTTTAGGAGATAAACCTCACAGTGGATCAAACAAAGACTGTCCCCATTAAGTGGCGTGCCCGAGTGTGTGTGTGTGCATGGATGTGCAGAAAGGTCTCAATGCTGCAACTTTGCTGCTGACAACCCAAAGTGGAAGGACACGGCTATCGTCGGAGGGTTTGGTTATCGCCCTCCCAAATGACTGGGAAAAACATGAAAGTGAGGTTAGTCAGAAGGTTACAGAGAGCATGCACTGACATTTTAATGACGTCCGGCTCAACAAACAAAAACAATATAAACATATAACTGATAAATAACTATTCAGACCATTTGCACACTTTGAAACATTACAATTGTCACTAAAAATACTTATGATGTTATGAATGTCCGTGGAACATATTAACTTGTCAAGTCAAGAATGTGTCAGTGATAGAAACATTATTTTTTTTGTCACGTCATTATGCCATCAACACTTGTCCCAATCACTTGCATTTACATTTGAGTCCTATGTAAACATTTGTCGCGGCGAAAAAAAGAAAAAAAGGCAGATTTTGGTGCATTTTTATCACCAAAGTGTAGAAATTAATTAATTTGGTTAGAAGTAGCGACTGATTCGGATCTGGCATTTGGCCTGAAAATTTGAACTAGGAAATTGTACAATTTCAAACCATACCCATAATTTCTAAAGAGAACTGACCCCAAAATCCTGAAGTATATCCTTTTGAAATCGCTGCCATTTTAAAGGAAATTTACTATAATAAAGACTAGGATAGATGGTAATCGTCTAGTGGCCAAACTTGTTCTTGTGTTGCTTGTTTAAATACAATACTGTACAATACAATGCATACTGACTTACAGTATATAGCTCTTAAACAACAGCCTAAGCTTTAACAACGCGCTTAACGTGGACAACTATCTCAAACAGGAAATAAAGCAGTCACAAAGATAGTAAAAAATGCACCACATGAGTTTTATTTTTACTGGTAGAGTAATCATTAAATATAGGAAATCAAAGTGTGACACACAATATCAATATTTGTAGCCCAGGGGGATTAAAAGTTCACAAAAATATGGTGCAAAGCCGTGACCCCGAGCAGGTCAAGGCCGGTCACTTCCTCACATCTGATGAAATGTCAGTCAAATCAGAACGGAGGACAGCAAACCAGATGGTAAATTAAATAAAAGTGTGGTGTGAATCTGGCAAGCAAAGCCTCACTGGGGAGTTATGGCGTTAATGGTTTTCACAGAAGGAAGGAAGAGCAGAAGATGATGCAAAGATGAAAGATCAACACAGACCACAACACAGATGAGGGAGGAAGTTTTTGGTTGATAGAAGTCCGTTGACTTGTCCGACCATAATAGTCACACGATGCCAGACTGGACGTCTACTCAATTTAAGTGTATCACATCTGAATCAATTTTTGTAGAATACTCTAGCAAATGAAGGCTGGAAAAAAAACATCACAATTATGCAAAAAGCTGCCTTATAAGAGGAAGTGCTATTACACAAATATCTTGTTTTTTTAATGTTTTGAACATGGCAGCTATGTTTGAAAAATGGTCAAACCTGCTTCCTCTGTTAGACATCGTAATTTATGGACTGATAAGCAAGTGGAGACGTAAACAGTAGGATTTCAGCGAGTGACTGAGGATGCCTTACATCTTTGAGATGTAAGGCATCTTTTAAAATACCACCGAAGCTCTACTTTTGTGTCTTCACCAACTAAAAACACAAGCAGTACTCATCCTTTATCAACGGCATCAATACACACCCTACAGTAATGTCTCAATATATCAATATTCTCGGGAGTCGGAAAAAATATCGATATAACCGGACTATCGATACATCCGATCGTGCGCCGAACAGCATTAAAAGGGGACAGTTAATGGGGGATCTTTGATATGGCATGTAATTTTCTCCTTGAGTTCATGGATTGCGTATCTAGCATGCTTTTGTACTGTAGTGAAGTGAAAAATAAATGTATGCATTTAATAAAAACATCATTTATTATTTTCAGAATGCTCTCTTGCAATCGTGACTGAGTAGAACCCGACATTGTTCTACACACATGAGAGAAATCACGAACGAATGTACATACTGTATGAAAAACAGTGACTATTACAAGCTATAAAGATATCTGAATACAACACAATTGAATCCATGTAAGGAAAACAAAAACTGTAACATTTACATTATTTACGTTGATAAGGTATTCTGCGGCACGTCGAACTCTTTCGCGATGGAGGATTTGCTCATTGTTGGATTCTCCTCGACAGCCACTATTGCATTGTACTTCGTTCCGAGGTCACAATTCTTTCGTTTCCCCAGGGTTGAAATTTGTGTTCAACAATTGTATACTGTATAAGAATACTACAGTATGCTTCAGATGCTATTGCAGCTCTGCTACACTATGCAAGAAACAAAAGCTGGTCACGTGACCAACGGTGTGACCGATACAGATATCGCTAATGGTGGTACTGTATAGAAACCCTTAAAGGACAACCGACGTCTCCGGACAAGTTGTGTCCATAATTTGTAAAATGGCTTCAAATGACATCTACTGAGCGTATTTTAATAAGATTCCACCACATATAGCTAGATTTTACGTTTTAAGACTCGCTCTGAATATTCAGGAAGTCTTCTTTTTGAGTTGGTGACGAGTCCATATGTGACGTCACTAAAGGAACACCCCTAACCGAAAAAAAAGACACATTGTAGCAGTCCTTACATCACGTCAATGTATTTTGCTGTACATGTTTGGCCTGAAAACCGTGTTGCACCCAAAAGCCGCCAGAAGAGGGCGTCCAAGCTCCATATAAGGAATTTATCAGCCTGTGGAAACGGAGGTGGCCACAGGAGGTCGCCATTTTGTGCCTCTTTTCTGGTGATCGATTTCCCCCCCAATGTTGCCTCAAAATGGCATGTAATAAATTCTTTAATCGATTTCAAACATGTATGCTTTCCTTTTCAGAACTATTTGAATCATAATTTATAACTGGATGTGTAACAAGAAAGCATATTCCCCGAATCTGAAGCCATTGTTTGGATTCTTCAGCAATGCAAGACGTCTTGGCGTGACGTCACGAACTGGGGGCGGGACTTTCTGAAAATGCCCAATTCGCAGCTCAATTTTTTGCAGATTTTGGACACTTTAAGTCATTTTTATTGGTGTTTTGCATTTGAATAAAAACATCATACTGCGTGTTTTGGGTATTTTAGATGCTATAAAACGTTTTTCTGATGTCAGTTAAGAAACAAAAAAGTGCCGTCGGTTGTCCTTTAAGCAAATATCGATTCAGTTTAAGCTGCTTTTGTATCGATATAAGCAGAGCAAAATGGCTGGTGGGAGATGAAAAGGGATTATTACCGGATTATCGTAATAACCCGGTATCATACGAAATAGAACTAATTATACATAAAAGACAAGAAATTTGCTGGGAAATGAAAATAGTATCATAATATGCAGTACTATCAATATAACCGATATCGATATAACGAGACTTTACTGTATATGAATAATCATGGGATTTGGGGGGCTGATCTCCAAATTTAAATAAAGGAGTATGAAATCACGTTAGACATAACGTCTTATATTAATGGAAAATTAACATGTTCATACATCTTTATTCATCTCACAAAGATAATTTACACACGTTTCAAGAAGAATTGTGGATGATGGAGTTAAATTAAGTAATTAAGGTTTGCTCGTTAAAATTGGCATGGGGGATCACTAGTCTTGTGCTGCAGCTTTGTTTCGCTTAATGTAATAGTCTTTTTGCAATTGTGAACTCAGAATGTTCTGACAACCATACTTGCAACGATGAGAAGGTTTCTTCAGCCGTCATCTGTACTTTTTTGTCTGACATTTTGCTTCTTATCCAAGAGGCTTCGTCAGCAAACTAAAGTCTTACTGGTAGTATCGTCCCTATATATATATATATATATCCCTAATGTCCAGACAACATTGTGGTACTGCATGATTGATTACGTTGATTGACGGATATTTAAGTGATTTTCTAGACATATACTTATATATACTCAGATATATTACAGTGATACCTCGGTTTACGAACCCCTTGGCTTACGAACATTTCGGTTTACTAACGTTAAATTTATGAACATTTTACCTTAGCATATGAACTATTTTTCGAGATACACATTGAGCTGCCACAATGAGTGATGTGTTGTTCGCGAACGAGCCCGTTCTCCAAAAAAGAAAATGGCTGCCGACATTTTTTTGTCTTCTATTCCCCGCCCCCAGTCTTCGGTTAAAGCCATGTGATTGGTCAAGAACGCAGCAGTGCGGAGGTGGGGGTTACAGACAGAGAGAGACAGAGAGAGAGTGTGGCCGTTAAACCTTAAAGAGACTGGCAGACGACAGAAAGTATATGAGCAAATGGTTAGAAAACAGTGAAATTTGGACTTGTTTCAACTTTGATAGTTCCAAGGCAGAGTGTAGACTGCAAGGTTAAAACATCCCATCAATCAGGCTCCAAAAATAATCCGCACAAGCCATCTATACACCCGATGCAAAAAGCTATCAACCCAGCTAAACAGAACACAATTGATGAGGAACAAGGTAAAATTATCACAGAGAAAGCATGTACAAGGGATCATTCATCAAGATGGTGAAAGAAGGCTATGTTGCTCATCAAGTGTTTAATGCTGATGAAACCGGCCACTCCATTCATTCAAGCCATCAACTACCATCACAAATATAAATAAAACATCTTTATTATATCAATTAAAATACCATAGCACATTTATTATACATAAAATAAGGGATATTTTGTTTAGTTTTAAGGCTTAGAAAAATTAGAAAGTAGAAAATTATGTTTATGGGGGCCTGGGAACGGATTATTCTCATTTTATGGTTTCCTATCGGAAATTATTTTTGGGATACACACTTTTCACCTTACACACTCTGTCTGGGAACCAATTAAGTTTGTAAGCCAAGGTATCACTGTATTTGCAAAGACAGAGCACAATTTGTCGGCTAAAGGGCGAGCTGGCGTCAATGTCTTAATAATGTAATAATAATTCTCTGCCTCACTTGTTGTGTGTGTTAAAAAAGCAAAGTGGCACAGCACACATTTATGAGAGACGTGCTGGGATCTGGTGATAATTTTAGGAGTACCTCTTGAAATAAGGTTGTTTTGGCACCTTGCTCAAGGGCATCGCTACAATGGTCAGGAAGCAGACCATCACCTTTGCAACATTTGCCTTTTGTTGTACTCAGTCAAAGTCCAATTATATGAGCAACACAAGTTTAAGACCCTGTAAAGGAGAAACAAGAAGTGTGTTTTTGTGAGAAACAATAATGAAAAACATTGGAAATTTAAAAACAAGTTTTCAAAATGGTTGCACGATGGAAACGATGGCAGTTTATGTGCAGCTGGTATTATTTCACATCACAAAATAATGAAATTACTATATAACTATTACTATTACTATTAACTTGTTCATAAATGTAGTTCTTTCGTTTCAAGTTTGAAAATGAAGCGCAAACGTGACAGGGCAGCTTAAGACGTCAGATATCAGAGAACTTCAACTACGAGACTTTAAATATGGAGAATGAGAAACTAGAATAGTATGAAAAAGTAGTCCCCCCCTCACACACACACACACACACACACACACACACACACACACACACACACACACACACACGCACACACACGCACACACACACACACACACACACACACACACACACACACATAGAATTCTCCTTTGTATAAACATTTTTCTCTGAGAATGTCCTGGAATATGTGCTGCGGTGGCTATGATTTACGCAACCCAACCACTTCTCCGTCCACACTCTCAGACATACATATGCACTCACACACGTTCTGGCATGCTCCAAATGATAATTAATGTGTCTCCTTCTTTCCAGACACTTTAAGACCAGAGGGTGTAATTGTTACTTCTATATGTCCAAGCTCTCTCAGTACTGAAAGTGATTTCTGTCAAAGTTATACCATTTAGTTCTACTTTTGATTCGTACATCATGCCACACAGATTTAAACACTGCTTTTGTCTTTTGATATTGTCTTATCTTTTTGGCACCACCCAGCAGGTGGTGCCCTACAAGGAAAGATCTTGCTGACGTCTGATCTACTCATTTGATGTTTGATATTTGATGCAATTTAAGCATTGGGTGAGGGGGGGTTGGTTGTCTCCAGTTCACCAGTGATCCTAATGCAGATAACCTGTTTATGTTTTTTAAAAAATGGCAGCATGGATGAGTGGTTTTACATGATTAGTGTTCTTCTAATCTGTATGTATTCACTTTACATTAGCTAAATACCGTATTTTTCCGGTGTATAAACCACACCCTAAATCCTTGCTTTTCTTCAAAAGATGACCATGTGCCTTATACCCAGGTGCACCTTATTGGATTGGATTGGATTGGATATGCCTTTATTAGTCTCACAGTGGAGAAATTTACATTTGATGTACTACTGTCAACTACTGTCTGCAGCCACTGATTTCGTTTTTCCCTGTAAAAGTAGTGTGTAACACCAGCCTCTACTGTAGCGCCTTATAATGTGGTGTGATTTATATTTGGAAAATGTTTATATATTTATATATTATATTTGGAAAATCTTTTTCATTCATTGAAGGTGCGCCTTATACTCCTGTGCAGCTTATATGAAATGTATTATTATTATTATTATTATTATTATTATTATTATTATTATTATTATTATATGGAAAAAAGCTTGAAAATACACCATTCATTCTCTATTCTCTATTCTCTATACTCAGGTGCGCCTTATACACCGGAAAATACGGTATTGAAAAAGTTAACCCAGCAATCTAAATTATGAGGTTTCCCATGCCACAGTGCTGTAAGTGACTGCAATGTGAAATAACTCTGATACCAAATGATTAAAAGCTAATCAAAGTCATCGTCACTGCTTTTGAATATTTTGGACTGGAACAACTATGGGCTTTTTCCCCCTCAGCAATCTGGAATGCACGCTTGCCTTAAAAAATAAAAATAAACACAAAAGGAAAGACGAAGTGACACACACAAGCAATGAGCAGGATATTGGGGCGTCGATATCTGTGTGTACACGACGTCACAACATTTCAAATGGTACAATGATGGAAGAAGCATTTTGGTGTTATGATATAAAGCATATGATGTTTGGATGGATTGATCCTTTAAACCCATCATTCACAGTCATTATACAACCCAGGTGATTTGGATACAGCAAGGCCACAATCAGTTTCAGACACCAGGTGAGTGTGCGGTCATTCATGACAAGGGTGCACTTTCAGAAAGACACACACACATACACACACACACGCACACACACACACACACACGCACACACACACACACACACACACACACACACACACACGCACACACACACACACACACACACACACACACACACACACACACACACACACACACACACACACACACGCACACGCACACACACACACGCACACACACACACAGCGTGCACAGAGGCCAGCTCACCTGACTATAAACCTCTCCCCCATTCACATTGCTGTTGGTCTAAGTGGATCCCGGGTGATTGTGTCTGTTGTCAACTGCTCTTGTCTTCCACCAGACATATATACACGCACTCACGACAACAACTGAGGTCAGTGTGCGGTTGACTGT
>NC_142740.1:22762699-22815199 GCF_051943395.1 Hippocampus bargibanti | reverse complement strand
CGGCAGCATTCTAACACCCTCCTGTCTAATTGACGACGACGTCCAGGCCCGCATCCATCAAGCCTCCAAAGCTTTTGGCAGATTGCGTACTCGTGTGTTCGAAAGCAACCACTTAAGAACTCCAACAAAAGTCGCAGTCTACTAAGCAGTGTGTGTGTCCACGCTGCTATATGGCGCAGAAGCCTGGACCATCTATCGACGCCATGTGAGACGCCTTGATGCATTCCACATCAGGTGCCTCCAACGAATCCTTTGCATCACCTGGCAGGATCGTGTCCCACACACCGACATCCTTCAATGCACCGCCTCCACCAGTATCGAGGCTATACTGGCAAAGAGGCAACTCTGGTGGGTTGGACATGTCATCCGCATGCCTAGCTGCCGCTTGCCTCGGCAGGTGCTTTATGGACAACTCCTGTCAGCGAATAGGAAGCCTGGTGGTCCTAAGCTGCGATACAAAGACCAGCTTAAACAGACTCTAAAGAAATGCAACATCAAGCCCAGCGATCTGGAGTCTGCTGCAGCTAACAGGCCACTGTGGCGTTCCTTATGCCACGAAGGGGTGACACAACTTGAAAACAAACGCACCCAGAGGAGGATCGTGCGGCACAAGCAAAGACACCTCTGTGCTGCTTCAGTACCGCCTCGCCAGCCCGGTCCTGGCCTCACATGTCCTGAATGTGGCAGGATTTGTGGCTCCAGACTCGGGCTTCATAGTCACCTACAGTGGCATCGACGCCAGCGCCGATAACCACTGTCCAATACCCCACAAAGCAATGGAAGCGACGTCATCTTCGACTTCGATGGACTGCCAAGAGAGAGAGAGAGAGTGTGTGTGTGTGTGTGTGTGTGTGTGTGTGTGTGTGTGTGTGTGTGTGTGTGTGTGTGTGTGTGTGTGTGTGTGTGTGTGTGTGTGTGTGTGTGTGTGTGTGTGTGTGTGTGTGAACATGCCAGTTCCTCCATTTCGAAAGCTGTATACAGTAATTGTTTAAACAAGGTTGCCATCACACAATGTGTAGTTACCAAAATGACAGGTAATGAATAATTATTTCTTCAGTATGAATAATAACAGGAAAAGTTAGACATGATAGAATGTGAAAGAAGTGCCGTTGCGATTGAACGTTGTTGTTCATTTCCTTGATCATCTCAGTAGAAAATCTTTAGGTGTGCCATTAAAATCCTCCATGATGTGAAGTAGTAGTAGATTAAAAATTGAACCAACTTTATTTACAATGAACAAACAATAAACCCATCGGTTAATGAGATCTCCTTTTTTATTGTCTCATTTTTTGTTTTTGGTGTTCTCATTTGGGGATGGAAATTTTGAAGATTTTATTTCAACACTGTGATCATTTTCTATCATTTTAAATAATGAACATAAAGTAACTTTCGGGCAGTCCAGTGATTAACACGTCAACCTCACAATGCAGATGTCGTGGGGTTCAATCCCTGCTCTGGCCTCCCTGTGTAGAGTGTGCATGTTCACCCCAGTCCGACGTGGGCTTTCTCCAGCTCATCCGGCTTGCTCCCATACTCCAAAACTATACATGGTAGGCTGATTGAACACTCTAGAATTGTCCCTAGGTCTGAGTGAAAGCTCGGATGTTTGTTCATATCTGTGTGCCCTGCGAATTGCTGGCAACTGATTCAGGGTGTCTTCCCCACCGCGTAGTGCCTCCCTTTTTGACAAAGGGAGGCATAAAAGTAAAATATTAAATGTTAAATGTTTGTATGTAAATGTTGTTAAATGTTTGTATAATGTTTTTCAGTGAGAGCCACACACACGTGCACGCACACACTCGCATGCAAACACGCATGCAAACACGCACGCAAACACGCACGCGTACACGCATGCAAACACGCACGCAAACACACACGCACGCGCGGCCACTTTTTAACAAAATGTCCGAATGTATTATTTAAAATAACTTTGTGATAGTACTCACCATTAATATGAATGGTTTTCCTTTCCTCGTAGGCGAAGTTCCTGCTAGCTAGCCTGCACACGGCTCATAAGCTTCCAGACTTGCTATCTGCAATATACTACAAGTATATTGATGCTAACGTTAACATGGGGCTTGTTAAAATGTTACTGACATTCGACTGTTTCATCGATGGTATTGTTTCATTGCAAATTAGAATCAGAACATTTTCTCTCCTCAAAGGTGAATGCTCCGGTGTATTCAACCTGAAGTGCACTCGTTGGGCTCATTTAAAATTAAGGACGTTTACCTGTTTCAACTTGACGGCCAGTAACATCCAATCAAAATTGCGCTTTCTGCCAACCCAATCAAAACTGCGCTTTCCGCCAACTGCAGCCCTAACAGGAAATGAACGGCGAAAAAACGAAAATATGTATTTAGTTTTATCGGCGAGCCATGCAATCATCAAAAGAGCCATATATGGCTCATGAGCCATAGTTTCCCGACCCCTGGCCTAGTGCCTGATGATAGCTGGAAAAGGCTTCAGACCAGAGTGAGGATTAAGTGGAACAGAAAATGATGAATGAATGAATGAGTGAGTGAGTGAGTGAGTGAGTGAGTGAGTGAGTGAGTGAGTGAGTGAGTGAGTGAGTGAGTGAGTGAGTGAGTGAGTGAGTGAGTGAGTGAGTGAGTGAGTGAGTGAGTGAGTGAAAGTCACTTTCTAAAATTCCTCTCGATATGCTTTTCCAGATGTATTTCGTTCAAATAATTGGAATTTGATTAAACCTAAAATGAATACAGGAAATCTAATCACAACCACGAATAATAACTAACACATACATTAATTTACAGTATGTGCTTAACAACTGAATGTGCTTCACAACACAAGAAATTATATCAGAATCAGAATCAGAATCAGAATCAGAATCATCTATATTGCCAAGTATGTAGAACACACAAGGAATTTGTTTCCGGTAGAACACGCTGCACTAGTATCGTTGTCAAAAAAACTGCTAAGTGGCACTATACTATACATACATACATATACATATATCATGACCAGTGGTGCTAAATACATTTATCATTACCACAGAAGCATGAAGCCAAAATGGGACAAGATGTGTGAGCAATTGAGTTCATTACAGTTGAAAAAATGGATCCAAAACATGCAAATGTGATAACTTTGTAAAACATTACTCTGAAGAAAAAGTCGTTTTTCTTTTTTCCATTGCTGTATTAAAACTTTGACATAAAGGTCTTCACAAACAGTCTTTCTACATCCTCCAAAAGTCTCAAAAACGTACTTCAATCACCTGAAAATAATTTCAGGTGTTAATACAGAGTTTCCCATGAGAAACCCCCCCGGGGAAGAAAATTATACTGTCATCTGGCATAAGCGATGGCGAAAAGAGGCGTAGCGATGAGTTGACAATTCTGAGTTTTGATACAAGAAGAGTTGAGATGTGTGTTTATTTGATCTGGAACGGGTCCTTCCTGCATTGAATAATTTAGATATCCAGCCAGTCAGTGAGTCGGCGGGGCGGCATTTGAGCTGCCATAAAAATTCTGCAATTCAGCCAACCAGTCAATCATTGAATGGGACAAAAAGAAACAGTTAGAGAAGCTGGTTTTACCTTCATGCTCAGTCTTCCTTTGCTTCATGTGAAGAACATGCACATGTCCCACTTACGACAACACGACATTCAGCACAATGCTGACCACTCTCTTTTTTTTATATACAAATCATTAACTTACATCCTAATTTACATTGCACTTTCACAACAGCTGCAGCTGTCGCAAAGCATTTCACAAACAGTTAACAAAGTAAAATAATAATCACAACATATTTTTTTAAAAGTTGTTTCGATGTTGGCCGGTTGAGGGTCTTTAAAATGTGTTGCACCATAGGTTGGTGACGACTGCACTAACAAATGACAGTGACAGCAATCATTCGTGCTGAAATTCAAGTTAACTTTCCTCCCATTAGCGTTAACTACAAAAAGTCTTTGATTGTTTAACCTCTCTTGTTCACAAGTTATTTGTCAGCAGCGTAAATTAACTGGATTGTCTCCAGCAGTCATTCAGGAGGTCAAGTCAAGACGGTGGTCATGTCACCAATACCCATAGGTATTCAACTACACTATTACATGCACATTTTTTTTACCACGACACGATGCTCTTAGAGCCACATTGTACCAATACAGTAAAGTCTCGTTATATCGATATCGGATATATCGATAGTCCCGGTTATATCGATACTATTTCTATGCACGCACGGAGAAAATTACATGCAAACAGGTTCGGATATATCGATAGTCCCGGTTATATCGATATTTTTTCGGACTCCCTTGGATATCGATATAACGAGACTTTACTGTATTTGTTGTCTCTGTTCTCAAATGCTGAATTTCACAAAAAAATATCACTGAATCTTATTTTAGGTTGCACCCAACCACTAACTAATGCAATTTCAGCAACACCTCAGTGCAATGCTTGCAACCGACTTGTTTATGATGCTTGTTTGTGACGAAGGATCCACATGTAGCCAAGTGATCCGATCCAACAGCTACATAAACAGCCCCAAAAGTCTGTAAGAATGTTTTCAGAGCTACACGAGTAGATGTGCGCACCTGCTGTGTATGTTAAGGAGGTAGGAAAGAGATCATCACATGTACTGTACATATGATACGAACTAAAGGAAAATATATTCTATGCCTTTGGACCACCCGTATGCATCAATTCGTTGGCTGAGATGGTCCACATGTGAGTTGGTTTTGTGGCATGTTGGGCGAGGGGAGTAGCGGCGACGTTGTTCCACCTGTGAACTCCGTCACGACAAACCTCAAGCTCTCTGACACGAGGCAGGAGGTATAATCGGCCAGGGTGAAAATGACTGCCAGCTGTTCCTCATTCTGGCCCATAGTGCCAAATCTTTCACGTGCGGTTGATACAGTAAGTAAATAAACATCCTGCATGAAATCCAGTCATATTTTAAGGAATGGGGAAATTCACTCTTTGAGTCTAATGGAAAAGAGAGGTCAATGTAAGAATATGCGGACATTCTCGCATGTTTGCAGGTACTTAACAGTACATTTCACTGCTTACTTTTTAGGTACACTCATACTGAATCGTCTTACGAGCTTTAGGTTGTATATAAGACCGCTATAGATACCCAAGAGGATATAAACAACTTTTCAACCTCGTATGGCTGGCAGAAGCACTGGCCGAAATATGGCAGTTTTATGGCGTTTTATTTTGTGGCGAGGCCTATAAATCTGTCACACGTTTGAAATCCGTCACCAAAATTCGCACTTAGAGAGTAACTAATTGTGCAGGGATGAGTGAAGGAGAGATCACAGAGAACAAAAAAAATTGAGCAAAAAAATGGTAGTGAGAAGTGATCTGTCAGCTGTTCCAATTTATCATGATGACAAAATGGCTGCCTTCACCGTTTTTCCGCTGACATGAAAAACCTTCCTGTTGTAAGCAAGTTTTGAGGTACCACCGAAGTCGCGAGGGTGTCGTTGTCTTTGTAGTAACTTCTACCATCAATCATATGACTAAGACAAATAGGTTCACATCAGGTGGAATTCCAAATGACATTATGAGCTTGCTTTACATATGGACCCAATCCCATGGCGCTGATACTGACCTGTAAATTACAGGTTATCCAGGGTGTACCGTGGTCTCCCCCCAACCCGTCGCCTCCTTATAACCGTAGACAGGATCAGTGGAATAGAAAATGGATATAATCTAAATACCTGTTCCATACTTCACTAAATACTGTGAGTCTGAATATGCCTCAACCTGTCCTTATAAATGTAACATACATAATACAGTAAAGTCTCGTTATATCGATATTCAAGGGAGTCCGAAAAAATATCGATATAACCGGGACTATCGATATATCCGACCCTGTTTGCATACATAGAAATAGTATCGATATAACCGGGACTATCGATATATCCGATATCGATATAACGAGACTTTACTGTATGTTGAAAAATTGCATTTTTTTTGCTGATGATACTAGCGCAGCGTGTTCGACCGGAAACAAATTCCTTGTGTGTTCTACATACTTGGCAATAAAGATGATTCTGATTCTGATTCTGATTCTGATGTTTTCTATGCATATTGCATCAATGACACCTTCATTTTTTGTCAAAGGCTTCTGTTATTTGCCATCTGAATATTTATCTTCCCATTTAACCATAAATCCACATTCAGCGGTCCCTCCAAATTCAAACGGGTATTCGAAAAGCTCAGCTCCTTTCAAGGAAATATTATAAGTACAGAATATTTCCGAAAAGTCTTGAATTAAATCATTTGAGACAAAGTGGATATGGTTTTCTCTTTCTATTGACACATGTTTTTACGTTTTCTTTTGCTTGTCCCTGTCTGCATACATTCTCTACGGTCATCATGAAGGGCAAAACACAGCAAATAACTAAACACAAGAACAAATTAAAAAACAAAACAGGTCAGCAGCATTTTTTTAATGAAATATGTCTTTTTGTGTCCTACAGTCAAGTCACTTTTATCGATGAAAAGGTTTCTTCAGCCGTCATCTGTACTTCTTTGAAGGTGTCGGACGTTTCGCGTCATACTGGTAGTTTAGGCCCTATATATGTATCCCTACTGTCCAATATGTATCCCTACTAGACAGTAGGGATACATATATAAACTACCAGTAATAATTTAGTTTGCTGACAAAGTTTCTTGGATAAGAAGCGAAACGTCCGACACCTTCAAAGAAGTACAGATGACGGCTGAAGAAACCTTTTCATCAATGGACCACTCCTGTACGACTGAGAGCTTACACAGACGTAAGTCACTTTTATCTACAGTGTACAACCCGTTCCATACAGAAGGCAACTCAGTGTGCTTCGCATAAGCAAATGCACACAACCTACAAGTATTTACAAATACTTTGCAACATTCATTAACAAATCAGAGAAAGGAGTCGCAAACCAAAACTCCAAAACAACATACGTTACACTGAGAGAAAATATCTAGTTTTAAGACATTTAAAAGTGAAATAACGAAATACAAATTTTTAATTACTAAAGGAAAGAAGTAAAAGGGAGACCTCAGGTAGCCATGTTGCCATTTGTTGTCAAATGAACATGATATCACATACCCGCAATGCACTTGGAAAAATAGTGAGTATCGATGTTCATCATAATGACCACAATGCATTGCATGGATGAAAACCATGTCTGAATATAAAAGTGAGACAACTACACCAGGCAAATAATCAATTTGATCTAAATACAAATGAATACATCAAAGCACCCTTGAAATTTGTTTTCATTCTGCATAAATAGTCTCAGATCTTACAAGTGCGTCATCACAAGTACGGTTTTTCATTAACTGTGTGTTTTTTTTTTTTAATCGAGCAGTGAGGCTGTTGTTGTTATGAGGTTGAGTGCAACTATTATAAGTTGGCTGGATGTACAGCACTTTAAATGAGGACCTCCAGTGTAGCCAGGTCGAGTCGGGCTCATGGCAGCCAAAGGACTGACAGTTTTGCCCTCCTGAGAAAATGGTGAGCCAGCTTTGGTTTGGCAAAGGCCATATCCATGCTAAAATGTGGGAATACCGTTTGTTATAATATAAAGCGATGGAGACCAGTGTGCATAAATGCAAACCTTGTGCAAATACAAAAGCCATGCTGTCACTCAGCGTTGCCCTCCAACACGCAGACACCTCACAGATGATTTCCTCCAAAGTGAGAAGTACTTTTCCTGAATCATGCTGAGGTTCTAGCATTTTTGAACATATGTCTTGGCACTCACTTTTCCTATCAAAACCAAGAAAAAAAACAGTGTGTCAAAGTTTTAGCTCTCGGGAACGATACATAGATTGAGCTCTTTTTGGCCACCCACGAAAGAAATTTTCTGAAGTTAGTCCTCACTGTACTTTGCTATTAAAACACCACAATGACGGTTTTACAAACATTGCGTGTGTGTTGTTTTCAAAAAAACAGCAGAGAAGCATCTGAATCTAATTTTGTTCCATGCAGCATTCACGCACGCGGTGTGATGACTGATTCAGTGAAGGCCTGTCAATATAGAGCACGTGCATGAGACAAAAAGATCCCCCTCCCTCCTCCCAACCCCGCATTCCCCAATAGGCAGCAACATAAAGAGGTGTTGTCGGTGGTGGCAGTGGTGGTGTGAGGAAATAGATCATAGTAAAAGCCAATAATAAATGGATCATGCTTCTATGTTTTTAAAGCCAGTGGCAGCTGTATTGAATGGGAAACCTTGTGTGGGGGAGAAAATAGAGGTTTATTGATCAGAGACGGCATGTCGAGTGGAGTCAGGAGTGGAGGTGCGGGTGGGGGGTAGTGTTGCAGCTTTGAGGCCTGTTGACCTCCAGAAAAATTATGTTCTCACTGAGTTTTCAACGCCTTATGTGGGATCCCCCCACTGCCCCCTTCAACACACACTTTCACAACACCCAGTCTTTCCGCTGTCCTGCACTTTCTCAACACTCATACGGTCTTTTTTTTAATACATGGGTGTATTATGAAGTCGTGTTTCAGGAGCAACCGCTGGTTTCAAGTGTTTGATTGTTTGAACGGTGAGGTCCGGTGTGATTATACTTGAACCCCTTCCTTGTTTTGTTTCTTGTGGGATATCTGCATTGTAGAAAGTGTCTGCTGTGTGTGTGCGTGGAAAAGGGGAAAATGATCAGGTTCACTTATCACTGCAACCTTTCAAAGTTCCTTATTATTTCCTTGTCTTACTGAAATTTAATTTGATTAATTACACCGATTCATAAGTAATGTTTCCATTCAGTCGTCACATGTGGTATGCTTCCTTTGCTGTTTATAAATTAGGTTTGGAATATTCAATTTTACATTTGTTGTGATAAGGTGGCACAGGAGTCAACTGGTTAGCATGTCCGCCTCAAAGTGTAGGGTTGGGTTTTGGTCCAGGCCTTCCTATGTGGAATTTGCATGTTTTTCCTGCGCATGCCTGGGTTTTGTCCGGGAATGGAACATTTTATATTGTCCCAAGGTATAAGTGCAATTGAAAATGATTATTCCTCTGGGTATATGCTGCACTTGGCTGGTAACAAGTTCATGATGTCCCCACCTCCTGTCCGAAGATAGTTGGGATAGGCTCCAGCACGGCCGTGACCGTCATGATAGATGGATGGCTTGATTTTTATGATTTTCTGAACAGTTTACTTCATTTTTGACTGAACTGCGGTTATATTTTGATTAAAAAATTTCAAACATACCCATGAGTGGTTGGCTTTTCGTTTTATTTTCCAACATACCAAATCCGATGCACATAGTTTTGTCGCTGTGATGCCCATTCTCAAATACAGTAAAGTCTCGTTATATCGATAGTACCGCTTATTACGATACTATTTTCATTTCCCATGCACATTTCTAGTCTTTTTATGTATAATTAGTACCGTTTAGTACGATACCCGGTTATTACGATAATCCGGTTATTACGGTGCTCCTTTTCATCCCCCGCCGGCCATTTTTGTTGTTTATATCGATATATCCGTCGCGCCATTGGTCAACTTGGTCACGTGTCTTGTTACGTGAGCTGCCATCGGTCGCGCCATTGGTCGACTTGGTCACATGAGCCGCCATCGGTCGCGCTATTGGTCGACTTGGCCGTGTGACTTTGTCACGTGTCACGCCATCAGTCGCGCCATTGGTCGACTTGGTCAGGTGACTTGGTTACGTGCCCAGCACCCGTGTAGCAGAGCCATTTTCATTTTCAGACGCTAGCTCGTGTGTAGCAGACGAGATTGAAGTGTTTGTGTTAAAAGGTAAGCAGAAGAAGATTGATGACTTTTTTAAATTGTATACATAATACAGTAAGATGTAAGCGTTGCAGTTTCCCTGTTGTGTTATGTACATGCCCACTGTACTGTATATGAATGCAATCGTTTTTTGCAACAATGTTTCTTGTTTTGTCTGCTGAAGCGCGATGATTTTGAAAATTATTAACATTCCATACTGTGTATTAAAGGACAGCCAATGTCACTTTTTATTCAAATGCAAATAAAAATGACTTCACGCCAAGACGTCTTGCATTGCTTGTGAATCCAAACAATGGCTTCAGATTCGGATAATATGCTTTCTTGTTACACATCCAGTTATGAATATGTTTCAAATACACTGTAGTTCTGAAGATTAAAGCATACATGTTTACAATCATTAAAGAACAACATTGGGGGAACATCTCTCACCCCCCCAAAAAAAGGGAGCTAATGGCCAGCTCCGTGTCTTATATGGCGCTTGGCTGCCCTCTTTTGGCGGCTTTTGTTTAATGCAGTTCGGCGCAGGATCGGATATATCGATAGTCCCGGTTATATCGATATTTTTTCGGACTCCCTTGAATATCGATATAACGAGACTTTATTGTATGTTAAAAACATGTTCAAAGCATGACTGCAAAGAGCAATTCTTGCACTGCTTATTACCATTTCACCAGCTGTAAGTAGATACCCACAGCGTGTTTATATGCAAACTTCATTCATCCCTTGGCTTCGGTATCTGACCAAGTGGGGAAGATAAACTACGTTCAAGTATATGTTAACAAGATATAATTGAAATGTTAGGCGCCACTCTCCTTCTCAAACATTTGACATGCTGATGGTGTGTTGGTAATTTTATTTGAGGAAACTTCGTACATATTTATTTTCTCAGTTGCCCTCGCCAAGCTCAAGTTCCGAAAAGGATTTTCTCCCATTTGTTTCTCCTGTCTTTTCCTGGTTGTATTTTTCATTCCTTTCTTCCCTCTCACTCCAAAAAGCCCACTCGCATGCAGACAGAATCACCAACCAATTTAAACAGTGAGTTTTTCGACAGCCAAATGCCGGCCAACAGGAGTGCTGTGGTCTCTGCCCTACTTTGTCTGTGGTCACACAATTAAGGACTTAGGTGTGGTGATAGGAAGAATGTAGGAATCGGATCCTGGCAGCCCACACCCTACAAACTCACCGTTTCGTTCTTACGCTTCACCACTAACTTCCTGGAGTCATTTGCTCTTGTTCTTGAGTTCTTGGGGTTGCTCTCCCTCCCCCTAACTCACCCCTTGACTCACCCAGCCGCAATGCGCTTTTGGCCTGACAATCTTTTCGTGTTTTAACCCCCCCCCCCCCCCCCCCCCCACACACCCTTTTTCCTCCTACTCAAAGTGTTTTTTGTTCTTCTTGTCTTTCCTTTCTAGTCCTCCCCACCGACCCGCTAGTTCATTTAATCCGTCTGAATTGCATCCGACGTACTTCCACTCAATCTTTTATGCTAAGGCCAAATGAAGTTTAAAGTATTTCATTTTGCTTTGGGTTCTTAATATTAAATGCTGACTCTGAAAGTGCATCGTGGATTTGCAGATTGTAAGTTTCTTCATTTATTAACATGGCATGCTCTTTGCATGTGTTTGTAATGTGTTTATATGTTTTAATGTGGGCACATGTGGCTTATATACAGGTGCGGCTTGTGTATGTACAAAATCGGTTTTCCTCTAAAAATGTAGTGGGTGAGGTTCATGATCAGGTGCGCTATATAGTCCGGAAATTATGGTGTGTATATATATATATATATATATATATATATATATATATATATATATATATATATATATATATATATATATATATATATATATATATATATATATATATATATATATATATATATATATATATATATCATCTCATTTTCCGTACCGCTTATTCCTCATTAGGGTCGCGAGGGTTGCTGGAGCCTATCTCAGCTGTCTTCGGGCACGAGGCGGGGGACACCTTGAATTGGTTGCCAGCCAATCGCAGGGCACACAAAGACGTACAACAGTCACTCTCACACTCACACCTAGGGACAATTTGGAGTGGTCAATCTGCCTGCCATGCATGTTTTTGGAGTGTGGGAGGAAACCGGAGGACCCGGAGGACCCGGAGGAAACCCACGCGGGTCCGGGGAGAACATGCAAACTCCACACAGGGAGGCCGGACCGGGATGCGAACCGGCGACCTCTGCACTGTGGAGCCGGTGTGCTAACCACTCGACTACCAGGCCGCTATCTATCTATCTATCTATCTATCTATCTATATATATATTTTTTTTTTCAGGGGAAAATAACTTTTTTTTAATTATTATTAATGGCATGCAAATGTGCAAACAAACTAAAAGAAACAACACTGCAAACAAAGCAGAATAAAATCAAACACATTGGCTTTGACAGCTCATGGAGCTGTTGTCTATTGTCTGTTGTCTGTATAAAAAAGAAAGAGTGCCAACAACTACCGATAACAATGTTCTTCTCTCGGAGAAAGACTCCTTCAGTAGAAAATGATGCTACAGCGCAGCGGAGTCAGGACGAATAGGCGCAGCAGCAAAATATTGTTTTACAACACCGTTCTTTAAACTATTAAAAACAGAGATTTTATTTTTTGTTTCATTCTGCCGTATGTACAGTTTTGCATTGTAAAATTGTACTTTGCAGATTTCACCTATCGCGGGCTATTTTTGGAATGTATCTCCCGCGATAAACGAGGGTTCACTGTATATCCAAACACACATACGACACACTCTGTAATTTCAAGGCTAGCTGGACTTGAACTGCATTTTTAAATGCATCACTTGCCCTTCAGAAGCAATTTAAGGAAATACCTACCATAGGCCACACAAACAGCCTCACTATTCCACAGCAAGATCATGTTGGCTTTTGACCCATAAACTTTCCTCATTATACTCCGGACTGTCACCAACTTATGATCCATACTCTATGAAGGTCTGCCATTTATCAGCTCCAATTAAATCAATTATCATCTCTGCGATCAGATTTTGACAAATCACTACATTCAATGAGCAGGTGGTCTTGGGCCATTGGGGCATTCGGACAGGCAAAATGAGACAGGGGACAGATAGAGCCATCCTTCATGCTAAGTGGGATGCTCCTGACATGGAGTGAGATAGACCCCGTGGTGTAATGGGCCTCTTTGCCTTGACTTGCTCTGGCCTCAACAATGGTGTCGCCTGAGAAGCGGACCAGGGTCAATCAACACCTGAATAGTTTTGATCCAAAATGAAATAGCTTGCCATTTCAAAATTACAAAATGATTAATAGGGCAAATTTCCAAAATGCACTTTCATTTCTCATACCACAGATTGAATTGGTTTGTGTTAAAATAACACCTCAATAGCATATTTGTGATTTGCTTCCTATAGGTGGAGATGGTGGAGCAATACCCTAAACATCAAACATGTTGGCAATCTGTTGGAAGATAGCAAACAAAGTAAAATGTCATGCTGCAACAAGGGATTCATGCCATTTCAAAATGCAATCTACAAACTCCAATGATGAAGTTGGAACAAAAATTACTAAATGATCAGGTGATGTTTATTTGACATGATCATGCCAACACGTCTCCCCTTTGAGTTTAATTATGGCTTGGAAATAGCATGTATTCAGATGTTATACGTCCATCCACTCATCCACTTTTTATTTTCAGCGCAAGTTGACTTTGTGTATCCGATTGCAGTCAGCTAGCGGAAAATAAAAGACAGTAATAATATGCACTGAAAAAATGCACTGATTGGAGCGTCTTTGAAACTTCAACGGGCACATTGGATGAATACACAGACACTGTAACATCATACATCAGTTTCTGTGAGGACATGTGTGTACCAACAAAGTCCTTCCGCTCATTCAACAACAACAAGCCATGGTTCACTCCCAAACTCAGGCAGCTTAGGAAAGAGAAAGAATTCACATTTAAAAGCGGCGATCGAGCAGTTTACAAACTCGCCCGAAACAGGCTGACGAAGGAAATTAACATCGCAAAGAAAAGTTATGCGGAGAGGCTTAACAAACAGTTCTCCGCTAACGACTCTGCATCGGTGTGGAATGGCCTGAAAGCAATAACAAATTATCGTTTACCTTCCCCCCAAGCAGTGTACAACAATGGTATGGCTGATGAGTTAAATACATACTTTTGCCGATTTGAAAAGGACACCACCATTTCCCCGGTCTGCCCACCATTACCAGAAACTACCGTATCTCCGCCCTCTGCCCTACAGATCCACGAACTGGACGTTAGACGGCTCTTCAAGCAGCAAAAGATCAAGAAAGCTGCAGGACCTGACAGAGTGTCCCCCTCATGCCTGAGAGTCTGCGCTGACCATCTGGCTCCGGTCTTCACACAAATCTTCAACAGATCCCTGGAGCAGTGTGAAGTCCCATCCTGCTTCAAACAGTCTACTATCGTCCCAGTTCCAAAGAAACCAGCACCCTCGGGATTGAACGACTATAGACCTGTCGCTCTGACGTCTGTGGTCATGAAGTCCTTTGAACGCCTCGTGCTGAACCACCTAAAGAACATCACCGGACCTCTGCTAGATCCTCTTCAGTTTGCCTACCGGGCGAACAGGTCTGTGGAGGATGCAGTCAACATCGGACTGCACCACATCCTCGACCACCTTGACAACACAGGAACCTACGCAAGGATCCTGTTTGTGGACTACAGCTCTGCGTTCAATACCATCATCCCAGAACTCCTCATCCCCAAACTTCTCCAGCTTGGTGTGTCCCCCACGATCTGCCAGTGGACCCTCAGCTTCCTGACAGGACGGACACAACAGGTCAGACTGGGAAATATATCATCCACAACACGAACCACGAGCACTGGAGCCCCGCAGGGATGCGTCCTCTCTCCATTGCTCTTCTCTCTCTACACGAACGACTGCACCTCAACGCACCCAGCTGTCAAATTCATAAAGTTCGCAGACGACACCACGGTCATCGGTCTCATCAAAGACGGCGACGAGTCTGCGTACCGACAACAAGTGGAGCAGCTGGAGCTCTGGTGCAGCCGTCACAACCTGGAGCTGAACACGCTCAAGACAGTTGAGATGATGGTGGACTTCAGGAAACATCCATCACCACAGCTACCCCTCACACTATCCAACTGCCTGGTGTCAACCGTTGAGACCTTCAAGTTCCTGGGAATCACAGTCTCCCAGGACATGAAGTGGGAGGTCAACACCAACTCTATCCTGAAAAAGGCCCAACAGAGAATGTACTTCCTGAGGCTGCTAAAGAAGCATGGCCTGCCACAGGAGGTGCTGCAACATTTCTACACGGCTGTCATCGAATCCATCCTGTGTTCTTCCATCACCGTTTGGTTCGGGGCCGCCACAAAAATGGACAAAATCCGACTTCAACGGACAGTTAGGACAGCGGAAAAAATCATTGGCACCGCCCTACCCACTCTCGAGGACTTGCACACTGCAAGAATCCAAACTAGGGCGCGGAAAATCCTACTGGACCCTCCGCACCCTGCCCACCACCTTTTCCAGCTACTCCCCTCAGGCAGGCGCTACCGATCCATGCGCACCAAATCCAGCAGACATTTAAACAGCTTCTTCCCCCAAGCCATTAACTCTTTGAACTCTTTCAACAGTAGCCAAAATGGAACTGTATAGTGCCACTTAGCAGTTTTTTTGACAACGATACTAGTGCAGCGTGTTCTACCGGAAACAAATTCCTTGTGTGTCCTACATACTTGGCAATAAATATGATTCTGATTCTGATTCTGATAAATGTAGTGTACAGTTGTCATTGTGAGCATGATTGAATGTTGGAGGAAACTATAATACGGTAAAGTTTGAAAAGACATGGGCAATAAACGTTTCAGTCAATATCCTATGATATTTAAGCAATCTGAACGTATTACATACAATTTTAAGGAGTTAAAGTATCGTTAACAATTTTGTAAAGCCATCAATTTAAGTTCATGGCACGTTACAATGTTACAAAGGCACCTGTTTAAACAGACCAAATACATGCAGTGAGAATAGATTTCCTGGGTCGAACCCTTGGATGACTTATACAGTTCATTATGGTCTCGCTGTTAAAAGCAAGCGAGCGTGTTTTATTGATTTTCATTTCTGCCTAACGTTGCCTGGTGTAATGGCATCTCCCTCCTATTAGAGAAGAATGTTTGCAACGGAAAGTAAACAGAGAATATGGCTTAAGCTAAGCGTGACATGGGAACATGAAGAGGAAGAAATAAATAAAAGGAAGCAAGTGAGACTTGAGGCCTGTGGTGGGTTGTGGGCTCAGGCTGCTGCTGCCTCAGCAGTGAGAAGATCAGTCCAGCCTGAGGTGGTGTGTTTTCCTCAGGAAATATCTGCAAAGACTTGTGGGTCAAGTAAACCTAGCCTGGCTCTTCATAGAACCTGGGAGCTGTAGAAGCTATGAAGAGGACTTAAGTGGAACCCAAATAGGACTTTTTTTCCCCTAATTATGAGATGGAACTCCTTCAGGGCAGGCTTTGGTATGTCATCATGTGTTTGTTGTGTGTGCCGAATGGGATAAATATTACAGACAAGTCAAGTATGAACATGTAAAAAAAAATCCCTGTTTACATTCAAGTCAGTGAAACATCTGCACATGTTTTGATGTTGTTCATCTGTAACAATTGACGTTGAACATTCTGTCATTTTGGGCCAAAACACACATCTGCAGTAAATAACTATATTTATTAACCAGAACGCTCTCACAGTGATGAAATTCCATCTATTCCTGAATCCTCATAATTTTGAACGATCTGCCTAAAGTAATTATGCTCAATTTACAGCACCTACCTATGAATTAGAGCATAGAAAAAAAAGATCTTAAAGGACCAACGTCTCCGGACAAGTTGTGTCCATAATTTATAAAATGGCTTCAAATGACTTCTGCTGAGCGTATTTTACAAAGATTCCACCGCATATAGCTATATTTTACGTTTTAATACTCACGTTGAATATTCAGGAAGTGTTGTTTTTGAGTTGGTGACGAGTCCGTACGTGACGTCACTGAAGGAACGCTCCTGACCGAAAAAAGACATTGTAGCAGTCCTTGGATTGGATTGGATATGCCTTTATTTGTCTCGCAGTGGAGGAATTTACATTTCACAGCAGCAAAGTGATGAAAGGATGAAAGTAGAAAAACAAAATACATGAGCTGCTGGAAAGGCAGCCGTTCTTGAAGTCAAAAGAACAAAAAAAAACTAAATAACAAATAACATGACAGCACAAAGACAATGTGACAAAATAAAGACACAGAGAGTCATTCTTAAGCACTTAAGTCTTCAGGATTTTTTTTAGCTAAACCCAATTTCTTGTCATATCATCCCACTTCGGATCTCCATTTATAACGGAAGTCTAATCAGCATTGCTGTCACCACGACCCGCATTCTGCCGTTTGCAAGAACTGCACACTCATCAAACAAAGACGACTAAGTCCTATCCGAGCCCCATCCAATCGTAATACCTGTATAATGCTAACCAATATCATAGTGTCCATAACACAGAGGTCACCTTCCAAGTGGTGCCTTTGAGCTCTATGCACCACAGTTGGCTTCACTTACCTTAATTCAACTGATCTATATTTATACTACTTTAAAGTACTCGAGACAAAGCACAATGCTCAACGTTAACTACAGTTGGATTGGATTGGATATGCCTTTATTAGTCTCGCAGTGGAGAAATTTACATTTCACAGCAGCAAAGTGATGAAAGGATGAAAGTAGGAAAACAAAATACATGAGCTGCTGGAAAGGCAGCCACTCTTGCGGCGCCGTCTTGAAGTCAAAAGAACAAAAAAAAAACTAAATAACAAATAACATGACAGCACGAAGACAATGTGACAACATAAAGACACAGAGAGTCATTCATTCTTAAGCACTATCTGGACCCTCTTTGTTACATGAAGCGGTTCTAGATGAAAGAGGAGAGAATCAAAGCGTCTTTCCACCAGTGGATCGGGGACATCATGGTGGAACATGCACATCGACTACAAGCTAAATGTTGAAACCAAACACACAGCTGTAGCATCCATTGACGAAAAGAGATTGTCTCACATCTCCTGTCCCACATAAATCCGCTTCAATTCCAAGCCGCAACAGTTCCACATACGCATCGGCGCTCTGCGCTGACGCTCCTTTCTTCTTATCGCGGGCTCCTCAAGCCATGCATCCACCCAGCCGCAGACTGTCCAACAGCACCGACCTTTCCGCTGAACAAAGCGAGGCTGTGAAGATGCTGCCCATTACAGGTGCAAAAAAGCACAATGGCCCCAGAGCTGTCCAGCATTGACAGTTGAATGGCACTGACATTCCTCCCAAATCAAAAACAGTACTGGCATATTCATGCTGCCGAATAGGCGCGACCGCTCAGCACAGTCTCCTCCTTGATGAATGTCGTGGTCAACAATGCTGAAAATGACAAATGAAATCACAAAACAAGATAAAAACAAGAAAAAAAGCAAGGCTCATGAGAGCACTTGCTGACGGCTGCCTACTCGGGCGCCATCTTGGACGCCTTGACTTCCATCACATCAATGTATTTTGCTGTACTTGTTTGGTCTGAAAACCTTGTGTTGCACCAAAAAGCCGCCAGAAGAGGGCGGCCAAGCTACATGGAAGGAATTTATCAGCCTGTGGCAACAGGCTGATTAATTCCTCACAGGAGCTTGGACGCCATTTTCTGCCTCGTTTTGGGTGATACATTTCCCCCCAAAGTTGCCTCAAAATGGCACGGAATAAATTCTTTAATCGATTGCAAACATGTATACTTTCCTCTTCAGAACTATTTGAATCATATTCATAACTCCAGCAATGCAAGCCGTCTTGGCGTGACGTCACGAACTAGGGGTGGGACTTTCTGAAAATGCAGAATTTGCAGCTCAATTTTTTTGCAGATTTTGGACACTTTAAGTCATAAAAATATCATACTGCGTCTTTTGGGTATTTTAGATGCTATAAAACGTTTTTCTGATGTCAGTTCGGAAACGAAAAACTGATGTCGGTTGTCCTTTAACATTTGGAAATCAAAAACAATATAAGGAGGTCCGTTTGAGTGTTTGGGCTCACATACATTGGGTCAGCAATGGACAGATTGCACCATATGACTGATACGTTTTGCTGCGCAACACATCCGCAACACCTGCTGCACACACGTCAGAAATTGTTGCCGCGTGAGGAATGCAGCATGCACTCGCTCTCGTGATTACTCCCTTTAGTCACATGTCGCAATGAAATGGTCAGCTTTTGCCATCCAGGTTCCTCAAAACAAAAAGCCTATTTAAGGGTAATTTATTTTCCACCATGGCGGAGATCTTCATCACACAGTTACTTGGAAGCTGCATCGGTATTATGTATGGAAAGAAGTCTACAAATTCACATACCACCCCCACCTACCACCTTCTTTCACAATCGAATGCATTAATTCATCACCAAGGTCCCTTTTTTCTAACGGGCATAATCTCCACCAACCTTTTGTGATGAAAGTACCAGTAATTGTTTCCCAGCCAATCCTCAAAGTATTGCTCATTGGCACAGTACACAATTATGCCGTCTGTGACATTGCAACAATAGATATAAACTCCATGGGGTTCGTGTATCATATTGGCCGGTAAACTGAAGGCTATCCCAGTCGTCATTCGTGAATTTAAGACTAGAAAATAAAATAAAAACATCTTTTAACAAACACAACAAATTTGTGTCAAGAAATCATAAAGTTGCACATGTACATACAGTAATTTCTTTGCTGTTTCTTTCATCCATTTGCTCAGGATTCATTCATTCATTTTCCAAACCACTTTTTCAGCACTTAGGTGGCAGGGGGTGCTGGAACCAAGCCCAGAAATCTTCATGCAGTTGACAAGGGACACCCTGAACCAGTGGCCAGCCAATCGCAAAAACTGAAACCTTTAACTGTGTTAGTTGAGCAGTACACCAGTTCCCTTCAAATCATAACTAGCCTCTCTGTTTACAAACATCCCATTATTATTAATTTTGCCCATCTCGAATTGGCAACAAAATATATCATCTCAGTGGACAACACAGTGATACATCTACCTGTTTGTGACGCCACTTCTTATTTGCTGTCTCCAACCGTGTTTACCTTTCCACTCAACATTTTCACCAAACACAAGTTGTGGGGGGGGGGTGGGCGACTGCCGTTTATTCACGCTTACTCCAGCGTTATCGCAACTGAGACAAGCATTGGCAGCATGCATTCCACCTCACCCACATAGGAGTATTATTCTTTAGTTTATTATCTTTTAATATCAAGAGTATAGCTTCTTGGATCCCTCAAGGGACAAAATGAGCAACATGTCACCAGTTAAACTTTAACTGGTGACATGTTGGGAGTTTGCATGTTCTCCCCGGACACGCGTGGGTTTTCTCCGGGTCCTCCGGTTTCCTCCCACACTCCAAAAACATGCATGGCAGGCAGATTGACAACTCCAAAATTGTCCCTAGGTGTGAGTGTGAGAGTGACTGTTGTATGTCTTTGTGTGCCCTGCGATTGGCTGGCAACCAATCCAGGGTGTCCCCTGCCTCGTGCCCGAAGACAGCTGAGATAGGCTCCAGCAACCCCCGCGACCCTAATGAGGAATAAGCGGTACGGAAAATGAGATGAGATGAGAGATGGTGACATGTTGCTCATTTTGTCCCTTTAGCTTTCTTTAACTGTTAAAGAAAGCTAGCACGAGGGGGTGTTTATCAACCAGGTTAGTGGAGAACATTGTTGCGCTGCGCTCACAATGCAACCAGACAGACAATATGAAATTATTAGGAACACTGACAAGAGGAAATGATGTGTTGATATGGTTCAAACTATGAGCCTCCACCGGGACTTTAATGTAGCTTTGCACTTCAAGTGTTTCTCTAAAAATATTCTGCTGGCAGGAAACATGTACAGATTTGGATGAATCTGTTTCAAAAATATATTCATTTAGACAATAGGGGATGGAAGTTGCTCATTTGGGTCGGGCAGGAAGGTAGCTGGTTCAAGACCAGCAAGGGACCAGATTATTCAAAAGAAATGTTTATGGCATACGGTCCTTAAAAATGGAACTGATTACTTGAAAGAGTTAGTTTTGTTCCCATGCAGGAACATTGCAAAACTGAACAACACCAACCAATTTGTGCAGCATCTTTTGGACCTCTTCATAATTTACATATCTATATATTGGTTATAGTTAACTGAAAGCAGATTTGTGTCTGGAGTTTGTGTCTGTGCATTCATGTCAATTATTCTCGCAGGTCGTCACGTGAGGGATAATATAACTGTTTTGTTTTTCCATCATTCTCCCACTGTCCCATCTGTGTCTGTGTGACAGCATTGAAGTCAGTAGACAAGACAAAATAATACTTTCAATAATGTTTTATCATGTTCTTCCGGTCAGGTTCCTTCTGGCTGTCTAAGGAAAAGATTAAAAGTCCAGACCTAGACTTGATCGATGCACTGCCGTGTTTAAAAGGAAGCAACAAGTGTGTGAGTATTCAGGGTGTGAGGAGGGAAAGGGGGTTGGGTCAGTTATTTTGGAAATGTCCTGACGGAAATGTGTCCTAGCCCACAGAGGATGCAGATAATGTTGTCCAGTTGCACAAACACGTAAACGCTCACTCTACATCCACAAGAGTTATCAATGGATTCAGTGGATTGTGTGACAAGAACATATAGCCATGCACATTTTGTTGCCGTGAAGGAATATTATAGTACTACTATTACATCAACTACAACTACTCTGACTACTACTACTTCTACTACTACTACTACTACTACTACTACTACTACTACTACTACTACTACTAACAGTGGGGGCATGTCATGGCCTGCAAGTCCTTCTCTGCTGTCCGAAAAATATCTGAATCACAGACTGATGTGAATTACAGTATATTTAGTCCATGAATTCTTATTAAATAATTCCTAATTGTCTTTCAGCTTCCTTGGCCTTTCCCCCGTTGTGCTGTTTCCAGATGTGTTTTCATATTTAAGCATTTAACCAATCATATTTCAGTCATCATCAGTCATCAAAATCTACCTGGACACCTTCACAATCAGTTATGTGGGCACTGTTGCATTAAATGTGTGGTCTACGACTCTGTTCCTTTGACCAATCAGATTTGGAGTTTGTGACGTGCAGGGCCTGCTCGCAGGCCTGAGTAATGTCAGAGTTTTCGCAAACTATGATTGGCTAGTCAGCAGTCAATCACAGTAACACTAGCCCAGGGGTGGGCAAACTTTTTGACTCGCGGGCCGCATTGGGTTCTAAAATTTGACAGAGGGGCCGGGCCAGGAGCATTTGGAGGGAGTGTTTGGGCCGGAAATACTCCGAACAAGTTATGTCCATAATTTATAAAATCACTTCAAATGACTTCGACTGAGCGTATTTTACAAAGATTCCACAGCATATAGCTATAGTTTACGGTTTAAGACTTGCGCTGAATATTCATGAAGTCTTGTTTTCGAGTTGATGACGATCCCCATATGACGTCACGTTTGGACCGCCCCTGACCGAGAAAGCGACATACAATGCATTTTGGGTACTTTGTTTGGTCTGAAAACTTCGTGTTGATCCGTGTTGATGGCGAAATTAGAAGGAAAACACATAAATAACGCCATGGTGAATCGTTGTGTGTTGCACCAAGACAACTATTTGATATTTGCTGACACAAATTCCCAGCTGACAAATCAGCCCATTTCCAACGGAGCTTGGGCGCAATCTTCTGCATTTTCTGCCAATGACAGCTACATTGCTGTCATTGGCAGCTCGAATTGATATGGGAGGACTCCTTGAATCAATTGAAAACATGTATGCTTTCCTCTTCAGAACTATTTGAATCATATTCATAACTGGATGAGTAACAAGAAAACATATTCTCCGAATCTGAAGCCATTGTTTTGATTCTCGAACAAGGCAAGACGTCATGGCGTGACGTCACGAACAAAGGTGTGGGACCTTCTGAAACTGGCCATTTTCGGATTCATTTTGAAGTCATTTTTATTGGTGTTTTTCATTTAACTAAAAATATCAGCCTGCCTGTTTTGGGTATTTTAGATGCTATAAAACGTTTTTCTGATGTCAGTGGGAAACACAAAAAAATGGTGCCGGTTGTCCTTTAAATGTAGTGTGTACAAACCTCATAGCACAGTAAGACCCCAATTTATTAACTGTCTTTCAAATGTGAAAAATATCCCTGATCAGGTAAATTTGTCTCAAGGAATATGGCGTTTACATACTATTTCGCAGATACTTGGAGGAGGAAATGGAAATAGATTAAAATAACATATGCACTGTGATTTGTCAAGATTGCGTCTGTTTTTAAGTTTCCATCGAAGGGGCAAAGTTAAAGAAATCAACATTTATTGAAAAATTTCAACATTCAAAACATATTATTACACAACGAAATATTCAAGCTCAATAATACCTACTTGTGTTAAATTCCGCCAAATCATCGATGGTTTGTCCTGACCGCGCGCTCAACAAACTCCTCACTGACGCTCTCGCCTTCACACGCTAACAATACACGCGTACCGTCGCCGAGCACACAAACATAGACTACCTGCAGTTGAAATTTGCATACTCGGCTCGGCAGCCAATCAGAAGCCTGCTTCCTTCTTCCGGACATTCGCAAGCGTTACAAAGTCGTGCAATTGCATGTCATTTTCCAAAATAGATGCACAGAACCTAAGACTAGAACAAAGATTCAAAAGAAGCTAACAACATATGTGACGCTACAAAACGTAAATTTACATTAAACCGTGACTGTAAAGTCTACGTGAGACTTATGAAAGGGGCTTAGTGGCTTCGTAGGAAGCAATGCAAACGTTGCATTGTGCACCACAATGGCAATCGACTACTGTAGCAAAATTTACAGCTATGCGTATTTGCTGTAAATTAAGCAAGGTAGCATTTGTAGTTGGTGCATTCTTGATTTAAAAAAAACTTTATACTTTGTGACAATGTTTTTTAATGGGATTGGTTTTCAGTTGTCTGCCCTGTTGTTCGCTAGCTTTTTGTCTTGAGTTTTAGACACTGTACTATAATTTGGGCAAATTCGGTGGGCCGGATTGAAAAGCCTAACGGGCCGTAGTTTGCCCATGTCTGCACTAGCCACTAGTGAATTGACAAGAGCATACTGGCCAGAGCTAGCACACTTTATCTCTATCAAGCTGCGGAAGCAAATATATTGTTGTGTTGATTTTATAGTGGTTTTGTCAACCCACAATGGCTGAATGAGGAGAAGAAATCAATTTAGTTGGAAATTTAGCCATTTTCACGACGGACTTTTCAAGAATAGATGGACTTCATGAAGATTGGTCAGCTCCGAAGCGAGCAAAAATAGCAAATAATATTGCAATTTTATGAGATCAATCCACATGTTCATAGTAAACATTCAACCAGTTTAATTACAGTGTTTCTTAAATTTCTTCCGAGTCATACGTCAATACCTGGCAAAAGGCACCCTTTGGTGGATGTGTAGTAAATCACATCACACTCGCAGCTGTGAATCGATTCCGATGTCGCACTACTGAAGGCCTAGGAGTAGCATGCATGGCCCGCGACTGACTCCTACTACTACTACTACTACTACTACTACTACTACTAATAATAATAATAATAATAATAATAATAATAATAATAATAATAATAATAATAATAATAATAATAATAATCATAATAATAATAATAATAATAATAATAAGAAGAAGAAGAAGAAGAAGAATCATAAAAAAATAATAATTGGATTAGATTGGATTTGCCTTTATTAGTCTCGCAGTGGAGACATTTACATTTCACAGCAGCAAAGTTATGAAAGGAATGAAAGTCGTAAAACAAAATACAGGAGCTGCTGTAAAGGCAGCCGTTCTTGCGGCGCTGTCTTGAAGTCAAAAGAACTTCTTTTCCTTTGGGTTTTCCCCTCAGGGGTCGCCACAGCGAATCAATGTCCTCCATCTATCCCGGTTTTGTGAAGTCAAAAGAATAATAATAATAATAATAATAATAATAATAATAATAATAATAATAATAATAATAATAATAATAATAATAGAGTGGCATGGTATTTGACTGGTTAGCACCTTTGCTTGACAGTGCAGGGTTTCATGCATGGTGACAGGCAGAGCTGCTTTTTGAATTATTGAATTGAATTATTGATTGTTTGAATCTCAGGATATCCAATTGCGGGACACTCAAGAGAGGTGAGTGCAGGGGTGTGAGTGGGTGGAACATGGCACTGCTCATTTACTCACCCATATCCTGGTGGAGAATTTGGACCTGCGACCATTTAGAAGTTGCACCACTTGCCACACAGATGGCGTTGGAAAATGAAGATATAATTAACATATTTCATTCTACTCTAGTATTTTCCACGATGTAGGTGGTTGATATTCTTAGTTAGTGCTGGTGTACATTTTACTCTTGACATGGGGGATCATCAATCTCTGCAAAAAAAAATAAAAAATAAAAGTCTTAGTTGGGGAAGGTTTTTTTCCCCCTTCTAAAAATATTCTTGGTTTTCTCTTGTCGGGAGTTAAAGGTCTTCACGTGTGGTCTCACCTAAAAGAAAAGAGTTAATGTCACAGCTGGAAGGTGGTAGTTGCCAAGACAAGAAAACAAATCCACCCACCTACTCCCTGAGTACACACACACACACGCGCACACACACCCACGCACACACACACACACACACACACACACACACACACACACACACACACGCACGCACGCACACACACATGGGCACACACAGATGCGCACGTACACACACACAACCTGCTAAACAAATCTGTATATTTCACCGAATGACATGTTTTCATTCACAGCAAATGGCAGAAATGTTACACATACATCATGCATGCCCAAAAAGCCATGAAGAAATTTGCTTGTTGGTAAACCCCGACCAAACACTGTCCAGTCATATCCAACCTTACATCACAAGTCTCGTCAAACCACAATGTTATGTCAAGGTGATTAGTTACACTGGTCTCCTCCCACAGTCGGCTGACCGTTATATTTGGAAAAGGCATGTCCAACATGTTTCTCATTTCAAAAAGTGAGGCTTGCCCCTCGCCTACTTGTATCCCACCCCAGGGCAAGTTGTCTGTCTTCCAAGGCAAATGGTGACAGCCAAATATGACACCAAATTTCAAGAGAAAATATCAAAGTACTCAAAATATCAAGCGATTGTAAGATGCACCGGGTCTAATTTGAAGAATATGGATTTTGCACTCGCAAAGAATGGCTTAAAAACCTCCTGCATTGTGCTCTCTTTGTTTGTCACCACTGAATTCTCCACCAAGAAAATGTAAAATTGGTCCATCGTGACAGAAGAAACACACATGCATGTTTATAAAGCTATGGTATATCTTATTTGTAACATCAGTGTTTTAGCTGATACATTCACACTGTCAAATTAACAGTGAGAAACAATTTAAAAGACACTGCAGAATAAACCCCAAATGTGGTATGATAATAATAATAATAATAATAATAATCATCATCATCATCATCATCATAATCACAATCACAATCATAATCATAATCATAACCATACAATTTATTTTAAGTGCCTTTCAAAGCTCTCAAGGACACTTTACTGTCACAGACAAGCATAGATACTATAATGAATAAAATACAATTACAAATAGAATACAATAAATAAAATATAATTATAAATAGAAACACGAGATAGAGCTACAGCTACACAGATGCTGTTTTAAATAGGTGTGGTTTTTGCCCAAGGAATATTGTAGTTATACGTAGAATACAATACGTAGAATGCAATATTATAAATAATAAACAATATTTTCAGAGAACAAATTGGGCAGGCTGTATTACATTTTGATGACAGAAAATTTTGGTGAGGATTACAGTGAAGTTTGCAACAGAAATCACAATATGTTGAAATGGTGTAGCATAACTCATCAAAAGAAACAAACAAACTCAATGAATGGTGTCAATAAATAACGTTACTGTATTGAAATCTGAACGTACAAATGTGCATTGACAAAAATATTTTGACACTTTGTTATGAAATTAACATAGAGTTAGCTATGTCTAATGTTGTATTGTACAAGGTATAAAGTGAATTGGGGTATTGTGAGCACCCATTTGCACCTCAAATTGGCCACCACCAACATGATTCCTCACATAAGGGAAACACAGATTATCAAGCACTATGCATTATAACTACAATATTCCTTGGGCACGATGTCTTGTTACAAACATAAATTGACCAGCCCACGACTGTTTGCATTGTGGTAATATGTTTCTAATAGTTGGATCATAAATACTTTATCATGTTTACAGTAAGGTGACGGGAAGATGGCTATTGATTGATCCCTCTAACACAGCAACAACTGCCGCCCTCCTAGCATGGAGCCTTAATGAAGCAGTTACTTTTCTTAACCAGGAATAATGCCACTGGAAGACATTATTGAAAAAATATTCTGGCCCTCAGTTAAAAGGACAATACAAGCACTCCAGACAAGCACAGACAAGCACTCCAGAGCATTTCACAGACCTTTAATGTGACTATTGATCTTGGCAATGGATCTTATTTCAATCAACAATAAAATATTATTGTGTCCATATCAGCATTGTAAAAGAATGAATCTTTTTGTGTAATTTATAGGTGAGAACACAGCTGGATACCTTGATGTGCTGCTGTTCTCGGCACCGAGAGACAAAAAAATCTGAAGCAGCAGAATAAAATGACCTCATCTTAACAGTACCTAGATGCTCACCCCAATGGTGACCCAAACATACCCGGCATTACACAAGTCAGCACTTCACAAAAGTAATTTTCCCTCCATCAGTCACAAACAAGTGATAATGCAGAATCGGTGAAAAAATGCTCAGAAGGATCAGAAAAGCATTTTATCATCATTTTTGTATCTGTGTGAGAAAACGAGCACAATATTTCATTGCTGCGTTAGGAGTAAAACTGGTTATTGAATTGTTTATCGCTCCAGCAACCCCTCCCGTGGAGACCACTCTGCTATCAGGAACGTCTGTGCTCATCAGGCTATTATGCCTACTTAGGGTGGTGAATTACTGGCAGCCCATCAGCGAAGCAATGGATGAATAGAATAAAATATGAATGCACTTTGCAGCCAATTTTATACCTCTTAAAAACCCATGCAGATAAATGGCTGCATGCAACACTTCTTAAGGCCAACTAATGTTGGAAATATTGAGCTAAGTAATTGAGATGGTTTCATCCATAAGCTCCGGACAGACAGATCATCACAGCGAAATGTGATTAACACCAAAATTGAAAGGTAGCGTGGAGAGGCATGTAGATTAATGGACTGAAATGAACCAAGTAAATCACCTTTGATAGAATGTAGAATAATAAAAAATGACACACAAATTCAATTAAAAGAGGTTGACAAAGAATTGCACTTAGCATTTGGCTCTCCTGCATATAGTCGAGAGTGATGATGGGATATTTGACTATTTTATCCTTATTTCGGATTTGACTTTTCGTTGCCAGTCTGCTTATGTCAATCTCGTTTTGATGAAGCTTTTCTAGGACCCTCACTTTTTCTCTTGTCACTTTTTATTTCCCAGTTCTTAAATGTTTCTCTTTACTCTAATAGGCGAAAGTTCAAAAATAGCTTTGTGAATAATGGATCATTTTATCTTTTCTGCCACTTATTCACCGCAACGTGCATAATCTGATCCATCTATTACTTATGTTGTAATGGATCACGTTTGAGCCTTTGGGCAGCCGACAGGGTACAATCGCAGATTGCTCAGCAGCCAATCACATGCGGAATCATTATATAGCCAGTAATAGCAAGACAGGGCGGAAAAGTTCTTGGTAAAATATACTTGCAAATTTACGAGTTTTAGTAAGTGGGTAAAATATATAAAAAATGGCAGCTATTTATAAGATCACTTGTTTTGGACCATGTTAAGTTATGAAGCATTGACGAATGTTGTACCTTGCGTGTTTACAATTTATATTTTTTTTTAAACAGAGATTTCCTAAAACTTATATTGTGCAAGATTTGTACGGAAAAATAGGTATAAACGACAGTGTGTGTGTGTGTGTGTGTGTGTGTGTGTGTGTGTGTGTGTGTGTGTGTGTGTGTGTGTGTGTGTGTGTGTGTGTGTGTGTGTGTGCGTGTGCGTGTGTGTGTGTGTGTGTGTGTGCGTGTGTGCGTGTGTGTGTGTGTGTGTGTGTGTGTGTGTGTGTGTGTGTGTGTGTGTGTGTGTGTGTGTGTGTGTGTAGAGACATGTGGGGTCCATTTGTTCTTGTGTGTGCCTCTGGAGTAATCAGTCCGTCAACATGTTGCGGCTAATTTTTCCCAACCCTTCTCTCTCCCTCAGCTCATTCCCAAGACGGATGCTTTGGGTAATAAGGCTAATCAATACACTCCCTCACCGAGTCACCACCCTGTCCCAAGACATTGTCATGCAATTGTCATCAAGAACGTCACTTTTCCTTTTGGGCATCGCAAACTTGTTTACATGCCTACTGTGACTACTGCATGTATCACACACAGGCAAGTGCACATACACAACACAATGAAGAGAGATTCACAAGACATCATGGATGTGATTTGCCTTTATTAGTATCACAGTGGTATAAGTACTGTACATACTGTACACACCACAGTATAACTGAACCCACTCCAAGTCATACACATACATTTTATGTCATGTCAACACATTAATAGTAGACATACTGAGACCCACTCAACAAAAGCAAACATGCAAAAAACACTCCTATCCAGTCGTGATGAAATGAAATATGGAAGCTCTGTGACAAGTTCCATATGCACAATGGTATATGCAGACAAATTAATCAACAATGACAATAGCATCAGGGAATTCTCGCTACTGACCCGCCGCTCCACATGCTGTTATTTACACTGTATGATTACCCAAGAGTCGCGGGACAACTGGCAAGCCCCTCTTAATTAATTAAGTATCCGGCAGATGGGAACAGGAGCTAAAAGGTACTTCTCTACAAGATGTTTCCATTTTGCAAGTGTGTAATTTCAGGAGCCACACTGTAAAGTGTAAAAAAATACATATTTTAAATATTTGTTTAGAATTGGTTGTGATATCATAATGATTTTTACCAATTCCTTCTGATAACTTGTTTTATTATATTTATACTAAGTAAATTTGTAAAATTTCTAGTGTCATTCAATCAACATTTAGAACATTTTGGTAATACCGATAGAAGTTTTTTTTCAACGTAATCTTTGGACTGATGTCTAAGCCAGTCGCTCACAACCCTTTTGACTTCCTCACTTTTAAACTTTAGGCCTCTCTTTTAAGGGACCAAACTGGTCAAAGTCTGAATGGGGTAATGCCTGGTTGTAAGGATGATGAGGGAGCAGTTCCCAGCCCAACTCGTTAATGGTCTTGACCGTTTGGGCTGCTGTGTGAGGCCTTGCATTGTCATGATGGAAGATGACTACTTCTGACTGATGACCCCTGCATTTGTTCTTTATGTCTTTCTCGACCTGCCTCAGCATTTCACAGGACCATAGTTGGCTACTAGCTTTGGAGTTGAAAAATACTCAGTTTTCTTTCCAATATTTGCCATTTTGATCAAGTCATTTTTTTAAATGCATTTCTACCACATTATGATTGTGGTGTTGTGTTTCTCATCAAAATTGACAAACACTAGATCCACCGCTGTTATCGTGTTATTTTATTTCTTATTTAAACCACCACCCACCTGACCGCTTATCAGGAAGTTCCCTGAATCTAAGAAAGAGCGAGATGCATTTTGTTCACTCGTATTACACTCTGAGTGAGACCCTGTCTTTAAGTTGTTTTTTTTTTTTTTTAATTCCTCTGAGACACAGATGCTGATTGCATGCAGGGGTGGTTCATCCCCAAGAGGAAGCAGCAATGGGATGTGGTGGAAGGTTGACGGAGTACCAAGTGACACAATTGTTTGTCTCCAATAATGATCAGAGGACACAAGATAATATGTGAGCCTTTGATGGATGACTAATTTATCAGTAGCTGTCTTTAATGTTGGTTAACAATGCCCTGGTTGCCCCAGCCCAAGAAAACTGTCAAACAGGGAGTAATGTATAGCTTCAAACGAAATGGGAATGCCCCGTTTTAATGCTTTCAGACATGAAGATCTTAATATAAAATAACAACAATACATGCATGTGAGGTTCCATATATTGATTGAGGTTGCATGTTTGGCAAACTACAAGCTCTTGAAAACAACCCTTCCCAGAACGATCCAATTTGCACCTGAAGCAAACTTGAAATTGAAGCTAATCATCCATTGTGAAAGTATGGCGGACACCTTGAAATTAACTTGTTCGCTGCCATTCCCAAATTTATTTTTCTTTTCCTTTCGGCTTTTCCTTCAAGGGGTCGCCACAGCAAATCAGTGTCCTCCATCTTTAGAGGTTTGATCCGCATGTTTGTTTTGGCCAAGCTTTTACATCGGATGCCCTTCCTGACACAACCATTCCCAAATTTATTAGGGAATTGAAAAGTGTGATGTAGAGCTCCATTCTCGAATTTGTTCAGGTTTTGTTTTTTTTTCAGGGGGGTGCCGATAAAACGCTAGTCAGACCTCTGACAATGTTTTTTCCTTCCCCAAAGGGTCAGAATTTGCCTTTTGTCCATGTTAGCGCTTTGTTACAGCTTCAGCTGTTGTTAAAGCACTATACAAATCAATATGTATGTATGTACTGCATCAGATAACTCCAGACACATACAACTTAAGAAGTAACTCTTTTTTTCTGATGAAAAAACCCTCAAATATTCTATATATAATATAATTCAATATTCTGTTCGGTCCTACAATTTGAATGAAAATGAGTAAAACCCTGGCACTGGAGTGGACACATTTTTGCCCATCGTCTGGCTGTGAATGAGTTAATAATAATGGACTCAGGTGCTGTGACTTACTGGGGATGGGTTCCACCTCCTACATTGTCTCCATTATTTCCTCAACTATAATGAAGAGCAATGCTGGACAAAATGGATGACACTCTTTGAATGGATGAGCATGGCTCAAAACGTTTATGATTGCAATGAGGGAATATAAACTCCCTTCAGAAAAAAATACTTGCATTTGTTTCTTCATTTTTACTTGGCCTAATATTCATTTTTTTCCCCTGTCAAAAATAAATGTCACCCAAGGAATACTCAGTTCGACATGATTACACCATTTCTAGCACAAAAACAACGCAGCCAGTGACTGTTATTGTTTGAGCATTTGGTTCACATTTCGCATTACAGTTGATCTTAATAAGAACATTTGAACAAATGGTACATCAATAAAACTTTTCCGATGTTTCCAAGTGAGTTGATGACCGCTTTCATCACACAGTTTTATCAAAGACGTTTAAACACTTGGTCAATTAGTTTTGTTGTCTCTCCCGCACTGGAGAACAGGTGAGGATCAAACTATTGTGAAACCACTCTAGACACTCTTCATGCTGTACTGTTGATTACTTTGACTTTTTGTTTCAACAGTATATGCAGTCCTCCCATGTCGACTTCTGTCAAACACACTCCGGAAACAAACGCATTGTAGTGGAGGGTGTCGAGAAAAAAGACACGAGGCTAAAAAGTTTTGGAAATTGAAAAAAACATCCCTCTCCTGCCTTTGAAAAGAATGCTGGCGATGAAAATATGTAATATAAATAAAGCCGTGGACCCTTTGAAAGCTAAAGCCTTCCTTCCTGGCAAAGTTTTTAGAGGGTGGAAACACCCACTTCTGAGCCCTTGCTCTTAAATTCCCAAAGACAACTCTGTCATCAAGGTCCCAACTGTTACATTCAAACATGCAAATGCCAAGCCCACTCCGCCAGCCGACCCTCTCGATCTGTCCAGCACTTTGGCATTTACTCCCCCTCAGACAGTTAAAGTTGGAAAGAAGTATTTACTCTTTGTACTTTCATCTAAATACAACCCACAACCATGGTGCAATTATTTCACATGTTAAGTACGTGCTCAGGAAGTGATATGACTCAAATCCCTCATCTGTTCTCTACCGGGCTTCTGATACCAGAACCTGACCGGCAGATGTGAAGCAATGAGTAAATGACAGGTGACTGAGCATCTATGAAAAAATGTTTCAGAGAAAAAAACTACACACTTTCTGTCTGCATCTTACTCAGGTCCAGAACAAGTAGCAGAGTAACCAGATGAAAATTTGCAGCAGCAAGAAAATTCCTACTCAATTTTTGATTGTTAAATATTTCATTATTCATGTCTGATTAAACAGGACCTAAAAGAAATAGATTCCTATGCAGTGGGTTTCTTTGGTAGCCACTCTCAGATGTATGCATTTTAAAGAGATCTTACTAGATTTGTCGTTGTTAAAGTAGGTCAGAAAAGAGCTTTGCCTGCGATGTTGCCATTATTAATGTTTTTTCACACTTTCAGATGACTAAAATAAGTCAATCACCTGAAAAACGTTCCAGTATATTTATCTGTTTATCATCCATCCATCCATCCATCCATCTTCTGCCGCTTATCCGGGGTCGGGTCGCGGGGGCAGCAGCTTCAGTAGGGAAGCCCAGACTTCCCTCTCCCCAGCCACTTCTTCCAGCTCGTCCTGGCGGATCCCGAGGCGTTCCCATGCCAGCTGGGAGACATAGTCTCTCCAGCGTGTTCTGGGTCGTCCCCGGGGTCTCCTGCCAGTGGGACATGCCCGGAACACCTCGCGAGGGAGACATCCCAGGGGCATCCTAATCAGATGCCCGAGCCACCTCATCTGGCTCCTCTCGATGTGGAGGAGAAGCGGCTCGACTTTGAGCCCCTCCCGGATGACCGAGCTTCTCACCTTATCTCTAAGGGAGAGCCCGGACACCCGACGGAGAAAGCTCATTTCGGCCGCTTGCATCCGGGATCTCGTTCTTTCGGACACAACCCATAGCTCGTGACCATAGATGAGGGTTGGGACGTAGATCGACCGGTAGATTGAGAGTTTTGCTTTTTGGCTCAGCTCCTTCTTCACCACGACAGATCGGTACAAAGTCCGCATCACGGCTGACGCTGCACCGATCCGCCTGTCGACCTCTCGATCCCTTTCACTCTCACTCGTGAACAAGACACCCAGATACTTAAACTCCTCCACTTGAGGCAAAATCTCCTCCCCGACCCGGAGAGGGCACTCCACCCTTTTCCGACTGAGAACCATTGTCTCAGATTTGGAGGTGCTGATTCTCATCCCAGCCGCTTCACATTCGGCTGCGAAACGCTCCAGCGAGAGTTGGAGAGCTCCACTTGAAGGCCCCAACAGTACAACATCATCTGCAAAAAGCAGAGATGCTATACTGAGGCTACCAAAACGGAAACCTTCAACGCTTCGGCTGCGCCTAGAAATTCTGTCCATAAAGGTTATGAACAGAATCGGTGACAAAGGGCAGCCTTGGCGGAGCCCAACCCTCACTGGAAACGATTCCGACTTACTGCCGGCAATACGAACCAGACTCTGACATCGGTCATATAGGGACCGAACGGCCCGTATCAGCCGCTCCTGTACCCCATACTCCCGAAGTACCCTCCACAGAACTCCACGAGGGACACGGTCAAACGCTTTCTCCACGTCTACAAAACACATGTAGAGTGGTTGGGCGAATTCCCATGCGCCCTCGAGGACCCTGCTAAGGGTGTAGAGCTGGTCCACTGTTCCGCGGCTGGGACAAAAACCACACTGTTCCTCCTCAATCTGAGGCTCGACTTTCCGACGGACCCGCCCCTCTAGAACCCCTGAATAGACCTTTCCAGGGAGGCTGAGGAGTGTGATCCCTCTGTAGTTGGAACACACCCTCCGGTCCCCCTTTTTAAAAAGGGGGACCACCACCCCGGTCTGCCAATCCAGAGGCACTCTCCCCGATGACCACGCAATGTTGCAGAGGCGTGTCAGCCAGGACAGCCCCACAACATCCAGAGCCTTTAGGAACTCCGGTCGGATCTCATCCACCCCCGGGGCCTTGCCACCGAGGAGCTTTTTAACCACCTCGGTGACTTCAGTCACAAGGATCGGAGGGCCCACCTCGGAGTCCCCAGACACTGCTTCCTCCAAGGAAGGCGTGTTGGTGGAGTTGAGGAGGTCTTCGAAGTACTCTGCCCACCGGTTCACGACGTCTCGAGTCGAAGTCAGCAGTGCCCCACCCCCACTGTACACAGTGTTAGTGGTGCACTGCTTTCCCCTCCCGAGACGCCGGATGGTGGACCAGAATTTCCTCGAAGCGGTCCGGAAGTCGGCTTCCATGGCCTCACCGAACTCTTCCCATGCCCGTGTTTTTGCCTCGGCGACCACAGAGGCTGCATTCCGCTTGGCTAGTCGATACGTGTCAGCTGTCTCAGGAGTCCCACAGGCTATATAAGCCCGGTAGGACTCCTTCTTCAGCTTTACGGCATCCCTTACTACTGGTGTCCACCAGCGAGTACGGGGATTGCCTCCACGACAGGCACCAACCACCTTACGGCCGCAACTCTGATTTGCCGCCTCAGCAAGGGAGGTACGGAACATGGTCCATTCGGACTCAATGTCCCCCACGTCCCCCGGGACATGTGTATAGTTCTGCCGGAGGTGGGAGTTGAAACTCCTTCTGACAGGGGATTCTGCCAGACGTTCCCAACAAACCCTCACAACACGTTTGGGTCTTCCAGGTCGGACTGGCATCTTCCCCCACCAACGGAGCCTACTCACCACCAGGTGGTGATCAGTTGACAGCTCCGCCCCTCTCTTCACTCGAGTGTCCAAAACATGAGGCCGCAAATCCGATGATACAACTATAAAGTCAATCATCGAACTGCGACCAAGGGTGTCCTGGTGCCACGTGCACATATGGATACCCTTATGTTTGAATAAAGTGTTTGTTATAGACAATCCGTGTTGAGCACAGAAGTCTAATAACAAGACACCACTCCTGTTCTGATCGGGGGGGCCATTCCTCCCAATCACGCCCTTCCAGGTCCCACTGTCATTGCCCACATGAGCATTGAAATCGCCCAGCAGAACAAGGGAATCCCCAGGGGGAGCGCTCTCCAGCACACCCCCTAAGGTCTCCAAAAAGGATGGGTACACTGAACTGCTGTTTGGTGCATATGCACAGACAACAGTCAGAACCCGTCCCCCCACCTGAAGGCGGAGGGAAGCAACCCTTTCGTCTACTGGGGTGAATCCCAATGTACAGGCGGCGAGTCGGGGGGCAATAAGTATGCCGACACCTGCTCTACGCCTCTCACCGTGGGCAATTCCAGAGTGGAAGAGAGTCCAACCCCTCTCGAGAGGGCTGGTACCGGAACCCAGGCTGTGTGTGGAGGCAAGCCCAACTATGTCTAGTCGGAACTTTTCAACCTCGTGCACCAGCTCAGGCTCCTTCCCTGTAAGAGAGGTGACATTCCACGTCCCCAGAGCTAGCTTCTGCAGTCGAGGGTCGGACCGCCAGGGTCCCCGCCTTTGGCTGCTGCCCAGCTCACATTGCACCCGACCCCTCTGGCCCCTCCCATGGGTGGTGAGCCCTTGAGAAGGGGGACCCACGTTTCCTCTTCGGGCTGAGCCCGACCGGGCCCCATGGGTGTAGGCCCGGCCACCAGGCGCTCGCCAACGAGCCCCATCTCCAGGCCTGGCTCCAGAGAGAGGCCCCGGTGACCCGCGTCCGGGCAAGGGAAAACTAGATCCATTTGTCTTTCTCATCATACGGGGTCTTCTGAGTCGTACTTTGTCTGGTCCCTCACCCAGGACCTGTTTGCCATGGGTGACCCTACCAGGGGCATGAAGCCCCAGACAACCTAGCTCCTAGGATCATTGGGACACACAAACCCCTCCACCACGGTAAGGTGACGACTCATGGAGGGGTATCTGTTTATCAATGACAAGCAAAATAAAAATCACTGCAAAAGTTCACATTCATCGCTCTGAAATAAGTAGATCTAAATGTGCCAAGTTCGAACATTTGGATCGTTTATAATGTGGATAATCAGCACACGGGGTATTGAATGCACTCGCTTGAGGTGCTGTCGGCAATCCAGCAAGGATGAGAGCAGCAAATGTTTGTGCATGCAGCGAAGTAACCGGAAAGTTTTGTGTGTGACATTCCCCAAAACAGCCTTGCATCATATATCAAACTCAAGCACTAACCAGGCCGCACTTTGAACTTTGGTGTCAACGCTGTCTTGCATCATGACAAATAAAAGAACAGTTCTTCTAAAGATGGCCTTTTTTATCAATCTGATCTGAGTTACTGGACAACATGGGTAAAGGGGATATAAATGAACAGATAGCAAGGCATTCCGTTATGTTAGTAAGGTACGTTAACATTAAAGTTACTGTAAAGATGCCACGTTGAACCTGAAAACGAATTGGAAGTGGACGTCCTTGTCAGAGAGAAAGATACATGTTGGTTACGCGACACGGAGCTTGCCATTGATGGCTCTTCACAGAACTGCTCTTGAATGTGTTTACATGAAGCGCAATACATGAATTTTGACTCGCAAACTATAATGCAAGCCCGCTTATTTCTTGCCTTGGGGACAATAACTCAAAATACTTTGATAGCTTCCTATTAGACAAACCGTTATGGTTGCAGCACATTGTCTTTGGTTGAGACTGAAATTTTGTGAGGAAATGCATGGTAATCACGTGACAAAAAAAGAAAAAAAAACTCTGAGAAAGAAATGTAAAAAAATGAACCAGGGAACGAGAGATCAAAGTCTCTGAGCCAGGCTGCTGTTTGTTTTTACCCTCACCCAGGCCTCACAATAAAACAAGCAAGAGTCGCACGACAGACAGGAGGGGTAGATGACGCAGGGAAGTGCTAAAATCGGTTGCGTCCCATCCTGAGGATCCCGTGCCACTATCCCCATGTTAGGAAAAAGGCGCCAGGTAGTGTTCAACAGGAAAAAGGACAAGCAGCACAATAAAGTCCACATCAGAGGAAACGTTCAATGGTCTGGGGCCTTGCAACATTAAACACAGTGTGTATGTGTTTCTAAAATAATCTTATCTCTGTTTAAAATGGTACACAAACATCAAACTCAAAAATTGGAACTATGGAATGTTTTTTTTACGTGCCATCAAGAAGGCAGAATTGCGTCAATAGAATTCCAAGAATTGGCACAGAGTGACCTCTCTGTGAAAAACGTCTGTGAAAAGCAACACAAAAGTAGCACACATATTTGGCTTTTTGAATAGATATAATGAGCAACATGCAAAGAGTGTTTATGATAATAATACCTAAATCTAAATAATTTGTCATTATGTTCGTTGGATCATGAATGGAGAACAAAGGTGACATGCAGGTACTGTACTACTAATATGCAAACTAAAGACAGATGGCAAGGAACGGTATTAAAATGAATTGTTCCAAGAGATTTGCATGAAAGATGGACAAAAACACTTGTTCAAAAAAATTGTACTTTACTCAATGTTACCTTTACTGTCTCGTTTAGCCAGGTTCTTTTGTTGTTTTGGATGCATATACTTTTTCATGTTATGGTTTGTATCTGACGCAACGAAACAAATAACAGACAAAAGGACGGACTTCACGCGACTTGCAATGTGCTTTGAATCACTTCAAACAATCCTTCATTCCAGTCAGATAGAAGTATGGAAAGCATAATCAAAACAAAAGGAAGTTGTAGGAATATGGATTAAAAAAATCTTCGTAACCAGACATTTAGGAACCTGATGCCAGTTTTACGTCACATAAAATGAGATTATCTGCTTGTCAGCACCATTTTGTCCAGTGAGGCAAGGAAACATTTGTCTACAAAGGCATCAATCAATAGCATCTTGGCCCCATTTGACTCTGACCTCAGGCTTTTAATAGTGTTTTGATATCCAGGCAAATTAATTATCCTTCATAAAATACAAGGGTCGATGGACCATTTAGTTCATTGGAGTGTGCCTGTCTGTGCTTCATATCTTTGCAGGACCTCTGAAATCTGAGTTTCAATTCATATGAAGTAAAAAGTGTATTCTATATACTTTCAAAATGGGACTCGTCTGAAAGATGATTATTTTCTCATTAAGACAAACCATCCTGCTGAAAATATCCATAACTGGTGACCATAGCGAGATGGTAAAGATGGACCCCAAAAAAAGCAGGCAGGAGGGATGAGCGCGATGTACTCAAGGAATTGTATTTTAAATAAAGAGAAGTACTAAATCCAGAACTCAGACATGTCAAAAGCAAAAAAAAATATCAAAAGTAACAAACAAAAACAATAGCTGACCATAAAAACTAGCAGTGACGTAACACGATCGAGGACAAGAGAGAAACATGAAGAGGTAAAAGGACGAGAGCAAAACATGAGCTATAGTGGGGTGACAAACATGAGCGAAACGTGGCAGAAGCAAACAAGCGAACAATGATCCCGACACTGAATGGTCGTGCCGGGAATCCTTTTAATTAAACTGAGACTGATGAAAATGAACAACAGGTGTCTAGATGCAGGCATACCTATCTAGTGCCCCCTGTTGGTCACAAAAAGAAACATGACATAATCATCTTAAGGAGCTGAATTTGTGTATGAGTTGTATCCCCGCCTTTCTCGTCGAATAAGGAATGAGGCATAAGCGGAGTGAGCTCCTGTGATGGATTCGTGCAGCACCCACTGAAATAAATCCAAGTTCATGAAAGCTTCCCTGATATTGAATCTGGCTCAATGTGTCACATGTCTTCTCAGTGCCTTTTTATTGATTTCTCTCCCTCAGCCTTTTCCAATTGCGCTCGGTTCATGAGTTCATTATTACAAGGATGGAGGTGTAATTGGCTTTTAGGTAGCTAAGAGGCTATTTTCACGAATGTTTATGGCGAGCTGGACCACAACAGTCCTGTAACTGAAAAGCTATCAAGATAGACGTTTAAAAAAAAAGATGGACTTTTTAAGTGATGCTCTTTAGAGAAGTGTAATTATATAAAATGAATTCAATGAATGATTCTTAAGTAAAATATTGTTGGAAGTACTATTTCATTTTTCATGCCGACTACGTGTGTACAGCGAGATATCGAACCTTGTGTGGAAGCAACCTAGTTTTGGTATTTTCGCAGACGCATACAGCTTCACACAGTGAAAAACTGTCATTCTTTCTAAAAGGCTGTCAATTAATATAGGGTCCAAAGTCTTATTAAGTTTGCATTTTTATCCAAGTTTTAACTCTCAGTTGTCCTCATGGGAAACTACAATCGCGACCAAGTGTGTCCAGTCATCAAAGATGCCATCCAATAGATTCTTTGGAGCTGGAAAAGACAGGTCCACGTCCAGAGAATCACATTTCTACTGTGTGAGGCTTTCAAAGTGAAAAATGCATGCAAATCTACCAATTAACGCATATTTGATTTTCTCAACAGACTTCAAACGGCAGCTGCATGGAAGTAATTGAAGTCAAGGGGGATGTGTTTACTTTTTTGTTGTTGTCTTTTTTTGTCATTGCAAATCAACAACGTAATTAAATGCGACATTTTCTGCACGGCACCACTTTGACTCAGAAACATACAAAGAAAAAGTGGTTCATCTCTTTCAAGCAGGCCTTAACTTACTCCACGGAAATGTACACTCAAGTGCAGATGCAGGTATGTGCGTGGATATAGTCTCGCCATGCTGTGCGCACACTGCATTTGTAGATTTACCGCCTACCCCTGCAGGACAGCTGCAGGGAGCAGGAGGCCCTGGTCAAGGCTGCTTCCTCCGCCTGGAACCTGAAAGGACTCAAACTGCTGAAAGATACCTGGTCTATGATGACAGAATATTTCCCCCTCCAGCTGATGTCCACATTACATCTGTCTGCCATACCACCATGATGACGAATATTGACTAAAAGTGGCAGAGGGACATCTTAGTATTGACAAGTACATATCTGTCTTGTTGTCTGTACAGCAATCACAGTGAGATGTTTTATTAAGATTTTCTAAGACCTAATTTAAGGAAATTCTGATGAAAAAAGTCCAGTGCCTTTTACCAGAACAAGACACCACTTGATTGCTTTGAACACATCAGACGACAGTTGAGGTTGATAAGGTCTCATTTAAAGATGTTTTTGACTCGCCTCCACGCATTGTCAAGTGATTGTTTTAAAAGTAACCTAAATGTCAAGGTTGGAGGTAGAATTAAGCGCAGGCAAGGGAGAGCAGGAGTTCAGGGAAGGTTTTGGGAAACGTGGGGCCTGATTATTCCCGGAAGACACAACTGTAAGCACAGATCAATGAGACAACAAGGACAAGATATGAATGGGTAATGTATGCCGACTGGTTAAAACAAGGCAAGAAGAGGTAATACAATCAGGTGGAGAGGGTGACCTGATTACCAGACTGGACACCAACAGGGGACAGGAAACCAAGGAAAACCAAAACCCGATTGTGACACAAGCCACGGACGAGAGATGATTTGAGGAAGCCAAGTTGAATGGTCATTTCGGCTAGCTACACAGCAATCTTCAAATCTCTTCAAATCGACTCTCCTATGGGGCTCCTGCTCACATATCCGATGCCGTACTGCACATATCATTGTCAGCATGCCTTTCATATGTGGATACAGCCCCAGCCACTGTCCCCACAGTGTCACGGGAGCGCATTGTTATTTTGGAAGTGGCATGTGTTTGTCTAGTAGAGGCTCAAGTTTCTTAGGCTTCCAACACAAGTCTGTAAAGGATCTGTGATGAATAGTTGTTGTCCGCAAACACCGCCGCCCCTTTACATGCTTGCCATATTTATTTATGGCCATTTGGCGTCAACACCTGAAATGGCTTCCAAAATTGTCTACCTGTTAAAATTTTCTACTCACTTATAATCCTTCCAGGAAAAGGAAAGTTTGTCAGATTGATGGGATTTCATTCTGTAGGTGAATATGAATCTGACATGTTATGCATCATTTGATAATTCATAGAGCTTTGATAGTCAAGTGGTTCGACTGATGGATTGGACATGCTGAACGTTTATAAAATGAGAACCTTACATAGTCATGGGACTCTGGCCCATTAAGCACATTACCACTGTTTTATTCTAATAGACGGTGCTTTAATTTGCAGACATCGACATTAAGCCTGATGAATATTCATGAGAGGTCTTCTCCCAGTATATTCAGGTGCATATTAATTTACGAAACGTGTTTCTGGAGTGCAAAGACGTGACCACATTTCCCTCTTGCCTAATATGCAGATGAATGCTCATTTCAACCTTGCGCGAGCCACAGAGGTGCGTTTGATATTTCATTCATGTGAATGATGGTGAGGGGAAAAAGAAAAGAAAATGAATGTCTAACATAAACAAAAACTACCCTCAATACCCAAGTGTGAACTCTCCAGAGGTTACGCATAATTATCCTGCAGTGCACCTTACCGCCACATCTCTCATCGCCTGTCAGCTCCCGGCACACACTCCACCAGACGCAAAGCCACCAGAGATACACACGCACACACACACACACACACACACACACACACACACACACACACACACACACACACACACACACACACACACACACACACACACACACACACGCACACGCACACACACACACGCACACACACACACACGCACACACACACACACACACACACACACACACACAGATTCACTTTTTGCTCTCACAGTCTCTCTATATCTCTCTCTCTTTCTCTCTGAATCTCTAAATCTCACACACCCACAAACACACATGTATACACACACACACATGCATGCACACGTACACTCCCCCCAACATGTAAAGGAGAGCATCAGCAAAGAGCCCTGTGGTCAACCACAGCTTCCACAGGGGAGATATCTTTGCTTGTTTCTGACCCAGGCTACAGAGGTGTTAATTGCCCCCCTGAGTTGGCAGAATTTTCAGGGTAAAAGGTGCATCTATCCTTGATGGATCAGCACAGTTGCCACCAGTGACTGTTTTCGTTCAACTTGTTGTGCACTCTGCATAGTTTGTCTCTCATTATTAGCAAAGACAAACCTGATCTTGGGATAAATTATTTTGCATTTTGGGTCTTTGCTTCTTGGCGTTATTGGTGATGTTGGGGCTCACAGATTGTCTGCTTGATTCCCATTCAATGCACCATTCATAAGAGATTGACTTGCGACCGATCAAGGGCATTGTCTGTCTTTCTTTCTAAATCAACGCCAAATCTGTGACCCTGGATAGATTAAGATGCATAGAAAATCGACGGAAGGCATTTGCATTTCTAACTGATGCAGTCTCATGTTCCCCATGTGTTTACCGATTGTACATAAGGCAAAATAGTAAATGAATAGAAATAGTTATGATAAGTGAACATGCATCAATGTTGCAAACCCTTATAACATGGGTGTCAAAGTCATCTTTTGTCGCGGCACACATTTTAGTTACGTTTCCTTTCTCGGGCCATTATGAATTTGGTGAAGCCAGTAGAATGTTTAATCCCCTCCACATATTACATTGAGAAATAACCAGTTTTCAAATCTGAAGTAAAAAAGAATGACTGTTTTTGTGGTTCACATTGGACTATTTGACATTTTGGTTCGGACTCTAGCAAGCATCATGGAATTTCACCTACTTAATTTGCCTTCACGGGCCGAATAAAATGATGTGGCGGGCCAGATTTGAACCCTGGCCATTGTCTTTGACACATGTGCCTTATAACAGAAAATAAAATGATTCATGGAAATAAAGTCAATTAATCTACTAAAAGTTCAATCACAAGTAAATTTCCTCAGCACAAAAATGGCTGAGTAGTGTGTTTGACTCTGTGTCTCCTGCATGCATGTTGTGGCTCATAAAGTTTCATGGCCATTCTGGCTAATACTGGCCCATGGCTGCACTGTACTTCATAGCGATTTCACTCTGCCAACATGGAAACACACACACACACACACACACACACACACACACACACACACACACACACACACACACACACACACACACACACGCACACGCGCACACACACACACACACACACACACACACACACAGACATACATTTCCGCACTCACACAAGTGAGTAACAGATATGGACTGAAGAAAACGGCTGGAAATCGAAACACTAAGGCATTGTCTATTTATTTATTTTGGGGCATTTTCGGCCATGGTTAAATCCCAGGTGTGATGGAGGAGGTTTGCTGAGGTAGTGCACTAGAAAAAAAAGAAAAAGAAAAAAAGGAGTTTTGAGACAAGTACAGAAAAATCGAATGATCAATTTCCATTTAGTCTTTTTTTAGACCAGCTGTGTAAGGACGCAGGCGTTGTATGTTATGCCCAACCAATCAGTGTGGCAGGTGTTTAACATAGTGACAAATCACATTTCAGCTGACAAAGAACGGCCCGGTAGTCGAGTGGTTAGCACACCGGCTTCACAGTGCAGAGGTCGCCTGTTCGCGTCCTGGTCCGGCCTCCCTGTGTGGAGTTTGCATGTTCTCCCCGCACCCGCATGGGTTTTCTCCGGGTCCTCCGGTTTCCTCCCACACTCCAAAAAACATGCATGGCAGGCAGATTGACGACTCCAAATTGTCCCTAAGTGTGAGTGTGAGTGTGAGAGTGACTGTTGTACGTCTTTGTGTGCCCTGCGATTGGCTGGCAACCAATTCAGGGCGTCCCCCGCCTCGTGCCCGAAGACAGCTGAGATAGGCTCCAGCAACCCCCGCGACCCTAATGAGGAATAAGCGGTACGGAAAATGAGATGAGATGAGATGAAGAACCATAAATTGGCTCCTGTCAAATGGTTACCAATACGGCTTTGGTCTACCATAATCATGGGAAAGATGTGTTGTGTCACTAACAATATGGAAGCAAAAATAATTTAATCGTACATAATCAATCAATTATATTCCTGTACACACAAATACAATACAATACATATTGATTTCTACAGTCCTTTAACAACCTGAAGCTGTAGCAAAGCGCTGAATATGGATAGCTATCATAGACAGGAAATAAAGCAGTCACAAATAAATCATAAGTAATTTAGTGAATCATTTTAATCTGGTTTATCACATCCATATTGTCTTCGCCAAGACAGAAATAGTAGCACGAAAGGCATGTGTACACTATAAATAAAACACAACTTGTGTTTTGGGCAGTGCTAAAACAATAATTTAAGTTGGAAAACCATTACCATTTTATATTTCATTATATTTTGAATGAATTATTGACATTCATGTCAACAATGTTGTCATAATAAAGCAAGCAAGTTGTTTGTTCTAAAAATAAAAGTTGGTTTCACTTACATGACCTGGTTGGGGAACAAAACAAAAGTAAATGGTATGTTTTCTCAACAAATTATTTATTTGTTAAAAATGAGGGAACACCAATATTGACATCACAAAAATGTGAATACCTTTTGAATTGCCCAACTTGACATTAGTTTGACTACACTTACTGCTATTTTCTTCATGGACATAGTGATCATCTTGATAATTATTGTGATTTCCAAATTATTTCCCCGCCCCAATAAAAGAATAAATATATAAATCTACAGTGATTTTTTTTCAGAAGGGATGAGCTTTCTAAATGTTGGAATTTTTCCATTTAATGGAAATAACCTTTCAGATATTCCCACAACATTTACTAAAGTGTTACTACACAATCTGACTTGTTTCTCAAATTATTCCAGGAAGTCTTTTCTCACTGATGATTGCAGTTACTGACCTAAAATTCACGATTTATTTTCCCCTCACACCTCCTTCGAGTGCTTGGATGATCCAAACTTGCTCAACCCTCATCCTTTTATTAAAATGGTTTATCAAACTGGTGTCTCCCTTGTCGCCAATAACAAAAGCAAAGTAGGATGGTAAAACACCTGTACAAACTACATAGCATCGAGAGAGGAGCATGTGTCAGCAATTACAATGCACTTTAGGGAGCAGGTGGTGAGTGTATCCCAAATAGGATGGGTCCCGTGTTGTCCATTTTTTACATTATGTAATGATTTGACATGCCTAATGTCAATGTGTTTGTTTAAAATCGAAAATATTTTTGTATTTATTTAGTCCTCCGTTTAGTATTTGTTGTTGTTCTCATCATTATTTATATTTAGTTTTCATTGATCGTGCATTTTAGATATTTTTTACAATGAGATTGTTTTTTACGAGGCTCGACACTGGAGACTATACGGTATACAAATTTGAAAGCCTTTAATGACACAATACTGCCACCTAACGGCACTTGTAAAAGGGCCACACACTGCGTGCGCAATTTCAAATATTAGGCTGCCTCAGAAGTGAAGTGGTGAATGTTGATCTTTTTATTCTGATGAAATTTACAGAACACTGCTGGCACAAAATACTCCAAATGTACCTCAAATAAATAATACGCATTGCGTGCAGTTTACATTGTATGTCCAACTTTGTTCATTCAAAGGCTGGTTTTAATTTTATTCATTCAGATCGATAATCAAGGAATAAAGCATTCTATATTTTAATTGTATCCGCTAAATCACCAGTCTCCATTTGTGACCTCAAAACAAGCCTCTGTCTTGCAGTCGTTGAGACCGCTGGGACGCCACTGGCACAAAGCCCTGGCAACAAAGCTCATAGTCTACAATGCCTCAGTTATCTTTGTCCTCCTCTATGGCTCACAAACCTGGCCTCTGAGGAACACTGTTGGGACCAGGCTTGGTGGATTTTATTCCAGAGCTCTGAGGAGGATTGAAGGTATCTCATGAAACGAACACCTCACATCAGGCTCGAAGAAAAAACAAACAAACACCCACCAACAATGCGGCAAGTGTGATGGTATGGCCATGTCGTCCACCTGCCCCAGGAACATACAACCAGCATTATCTTGGCCTTCAACTCCCAGCAAGCCGGTTGGAGACATTCCAGAGGTGCCCCCCACCTGAATGTCGGGGCCTGCAATGTGACCCTGGAACAAGGTGAACACTTCACGCACATCAGATCCAAATGGAGAAAACTGTTTGCTATGGATGGTTCTACGCACTGTTTTATTTGATATTTTATTTGCCATGTGAAATATTTTGTTGTTTTGTGTAATCCTGTTTGTGATACATAGCCAGGCAGTGGATGTTTGTAATTATATCTCTATATATTTTTGCTATATAAATCATTTGCTTTTAAATACTAAAGTCACATTTTACAGTGACTTAATACAACTTGGTAATTCAATTGTAATGATAGTCTAACTGCAGTAAAAGGGCGACAAATTTTGCTTTGTGAGCAGTTTTGTAAAGTTGTCAGAAACAAACTTAGCTATATCGTTTGGAAAAAAAATGAGAAAAGCGTTGGTATTTAAAAACTAAGTTTTCATATATATATATATATATATATATATATATATATATATATATATATATATATATATATATATATATATATATATATATATATATATAATCTACCGAAACATCTGTGCGGAGTATGGACTGGAAACCCCAAGGTCAAAATGGGAAACACCTCCCAAGGTGGTGGAGAATGACCGAGCAAAAATCCTGTGGGACTTCCAGATACAGACTGACAAGATGGTGATGGCCAACCAACCAGATATCGTGGTCATAGATAAAGGGGAAAGGAAAGCCGTTGTCGTGGATGTAGCGGTCCCGAGTGATGGGAACATCAGAAAGAAGGAACATGAGAAAATCGAGAAATACCAAGGGCTCAGAGAGGAGCTGGAGAGAGCCTGGAAGGTAAAGGTGACAGTCGTGCCTGTGGTGGTCGGAGCACTTGGGGCAGTGACCCCCAAACTCGACGAGTGGTTGCAACAGATCCCGGGAACAACATCGGATATCTCGGTCCAGAAAAGCGCAGTGCTGGGAACAGCACGGATACTGCGCAGAACCCTCAAGCTTCCTGGCCTCTGGTAGAGGACCCGAGCTGAAATGGGGACAGATACCACCCATGGTGGGTGAGACGAGGATTTTTATTTTTTTTATATATTTGTGTTATATGTTTGGTTTGATTTGAATGACATCCTTGAATGTTAAAAATGGGGTCAGACATTTAAAATATGACCACAGTATTATTATTGAAGCTGGATATTTTATTTATTTTATAAACTGGATTATTTTCGACCTAAAATAAAGCAGGCCCAAATTATTAACAAAATATTTTCATTGTAATAGTGGCACAGGCACCGCAGAATGTAAAAGATGTCCACTTAATCTTATGTTGATGCATTACAGTTACATACATAAATCTTCTTATTCTTTTCCTTTCGGCTTTTCCCTTCAAGGGGTCGCCACAGCAAACCAGTGTCCTCCATCTTTAGAGGTTTGATCCGCATGTTTGTTTTGGCCAAGCTTTTACGTCGGATGCCCTTCCTGACACGACCCTCTGTATTTATCCGGGCTTGGGACCGGCACAAGAAGACATATGTCCCTTTGTAGCTACAGAACAAGCAACTCGCTCAGTAAAAGGCTCCCAAACACAAAATGGTAATCGCCACAGCAACATTCAAAAAAGCAAAAACTACACTCACCATTTGTATGCTTTTTATGTACTTGCACGATGTACAGTTTTTTATGAATCATTTTGCACAGCTACAGTATACACCTCAGTCTTCTGAAATGTTTTATTATGCTTATATGTAATATTTTTTATTTTTATTTTTATTTTTTCACCCCCCCCCCCCCCCACCCCCTTTCAAATTGCTGCTGTGAACTGCTAATTTCCCCATTGTGGGACGATTAAAGGCTTTCTGATTCTGATTCTAAATTCATATAAAATTGCAAGCCTTAATTGAACTTTGACCAATCAGATGCAACTTTAAATGCACATTGCCATTCAATATAGCATCATTAACATGAAAGAAGTGGTTTAGATGAGAATGCGTTATTTGTTTTACTGCATGAAAAAGTCTTTCTTCATGAACTAAAGATGGAGTTTCTTTCGGTGGTACTTTACACATTACAGCATCATTGATATTACAAAATCTAACATTCAACTCACCGATGTAACATTTTCTCAATCTAATGCATCCTTACTTTAAAATTAAAAAAAAAACATATTTGAATGTTATTTCAGTATCTCCATTCCGGTTGTCTTGTTCAACGGAAATTAAAATATAGTCTCCCTAATTTATCTGGTAATTTTGACAGATAAACAAGTAGGGACAGTCGAAAAAGCTGTTTTTAGGGGTGCACTAGAATTCAAATAATATTTTGCAATCACTTAATCCGCAGCAATAGTTCAATTTGTTGTCAGGACAAGTAGAATTTAAGCACGTGCTGTCCTCTGATTCTGGAATCACTTTTATCATTTGCAGATTACTGGATGTATATATATATATATATACAGTAAAGTCTCGTTATATCGATATCGGATATATCGATAGTCCCGGTTGTATCGATACTATTTCTATGCACGCACGGAGAAAATTACATGCAAACAGGGTCGGATATATCGATAGTCCCGGTTATATCGATATTTTTTCGGACTCCCTTGAATATCGATATAACGAGACTTTACTGTATATATTTCATCTGTGCTGTATGTCATGCATATTAGCATATTTGACAATAAAGCTGACTCTGACTTTTGACTTTATATGTACATATATAGATATATACATATATTCATGTATATATATGTTTTTTTTTCTTTCGGCTTTTCCCTTCAAGGGGGTCGCCACAGCGAATCAGTGTCCTCTATCTTCAGAGGTTGTATTCGCAGTTTGTTTTGGCCAGGCTTTTACGTCGGATGCCCTTCCTGACACTACCGTCTGTATTTATCCGTGCTTGGGGCCGGCACAATAAGACACTGGCTTGTGTCCCCTTGTGGCTACAGAACAAGCAACTCTAATAACTTAATAAAGATGAAGATACTTAGTAAAAGGCTCCCAAACACAAAATGGGCATCGGCACAGCAGCATTCAAACAAAAACATATAAAGACCTTAAATTAAGAATAAACAATTACCAAAAAAAGGTAAGGTGAATCACAAAACTTTAATTTGGCAAAAAAGCCAATACAGTACATGGCCACTAAATTCTCATCTGGAGCACATCTAGAAGACTCAGGTGCGCACACAATTATACACAACTATTATGATAAATGAGAAGGTGACACATCTGACCCTGCACTCCAGGTTGTGGGAAGGTCATAGACTCTCGTCTTCCGTCCAATCTCGCCTCTCCTTTTATAAAAAAAATATTTTATTGGCACTGTGATTAAATGTAGATTTGCAGCAATAAAACGGGTCAGAAGGTGAAAAATGTATGAAGGTGTAATCTGAAAAATATCAAGGGGCTCATAAAAGCTCACTGATAGCAGTTGCCACTCCCCCAGATTGTGTGATGACTTCCATTTCCCCCCAACCTTTACGCAGTATTGGTCTACACACACTAAAAAGTAAACATGCCCCTTACTGCTGCCATCCACTATAATACTTTTTTGTTTGTATTTATGCTGCTTTGTATCATTATGCTATTTCTGCGAACCTTTCCCTTAAGAGTGGCCTTCACTGCTCGCGGTCTCCCAGGGGAGCGTGGCCGCCCATGTGGGACCTATTAAAGAAGGTTGCGGTGGGTGAGAGACTACTGAATGTGACGGTGGTAGGTCAAAACACTTTGTGACCAAGAAGGGCTATCATTTATTGTAATTCAGGTCCTGTCAGACTGAAGGAGAAGGAAAGTGAAGCAGCGTGGTGTGCACTGGTTCTCATCTGTCGAAACCCCCTCTCATCGACCACACCGTTTACAGAACAATGGCTCTGTGGTTGGATGAAGGACCGACCAACCATGCATTCATCTATCCATTTTCATATACCCCAGTTGTGCCGCACGGTCGTTGACTGTTTAGTGCAAGGTTCAATTCAGGCCTGAATGTTAGGAGTTTACTTTGTTCTTCCCGTTCCAGTATGTGTTCCCTACCGAAATTCCAGTTTCCTCTCACCATCCAAAAGCATACATGGCAGGTGAATGGAACACTCTAAATTATCCCTTGGTGTGAGTGAAAAATACATCTGGCAATGTGTGACATGTGATGGCCTTTCAACCAGTTCAATGTGTCCCCTGCCTAATGGCTGAAGACTGCTGTAATAGGCTGCACCACGACCACCAGCCTTGTGAAGATAAATTGATTCGAAAATGGATGGATGGATGGATGGATGGATGGATGGATGGATGGATGGATGGATGGATGGATGGATGGATGGATGGATGGATGGATGATATTGGCCTATTTACCATGCACCTAAACACATGATCATGTGCCTAAAATATTCGTTATCTATCAAAGAAAAAATATTTAATGCAGAAAAAGGTGTGTTATTGTCAAAATGTTGTGTTATTGCTACCTATTCGATTGTGATGACCATTTAAGGTTGTATCTTATTGGTCATGGTTGCATGAAGGCAGGGAAGAATTCCAACCTCAAATGACCATTCATACCATTGGCCGGTAGAGGACGCCAGTTTCCATGAATAAAAGTACACTCAAGGGAAATCTCTCTCTCTCTCTCTCACGTGCACACACGCACGCACACACGCACAGACGCACGCACACACACACACACACACACACACACACACACACACACACACACACACACACACACACGCACACGCACACGCACACACACACACACACACACACACACACACACACACACACACACACACACACACACACACACACACACACACACACACACACACACATACACACAAACACACTCTAATCATGATCAATGGAGTTAAAATGCATGAGCAAGACAAAGTAGTTTGTGGAAACACTACACACTTTAAAAATCCAGCCACAGGGCAAGATTTTAACCCAATACCTCTTGATAGTGACAAGACAGTCGGATAGGCTACAGCATGGCCAATCAAGTGATTAAGACAATGGATGTTTAACTATGGTCATTATTATTAATTTTTTTCCCCCAAGATGGCGGCGCGTGAACACGCAGCGGCTCCTCTCTCCTGGCAAATTGGCATTTTCGTGTTTATTGTTTGTCAAACGTCTGTGTAAGCTCTTAGTCGTACAGGAGTGGTCCATCGATGAAAAGGTTTCTTCAGCCGTCATCTGTACTTCTTTGTACTTCTATGTTTGTCAAAGTCATTATACGTGCCTTGCACGCTGGGTCCGAGAGGACAGTAATTTCATCTGTGCTGTATATCATGCAGATTAGCATATTTGACAATACAGCTGACTTTACTTTTGACTTTTTTTTACTTTACTTTTTTTTAACTGTTTTTACTTTTGCAAATTTCCACATTACCAATTACCCCGGGGCGTGGCTTGCCTGTCAGTTCTGACAGGTAGGTCACGCCCTCATAGCAACACCAGCTGAAAATGGCGCGTCACAGCAACATCCGTGACACTCTGACGAAGATAGGAAGTAGTCGCCGAAACATGTCAAGGTATTTGAACACCGACAATACACTGTCTGTAAGTAAGGAATCTGCTTAACATTAGTTATCAAGTAGACAGGATGAATTTAGTACAACGAAGCCTGCTTCATGTTGAGATTCAACACCCTGCCAATGGTAAAATGATACATTCAGATGCACAAAATAATTTCAATCACTGTTTACATGCAAGGCGGAGTCTGGTCGTCACAGTGCAGAGGCCATGGGTTCAATCCCCGCTCCGACCTCTCCGTGTTGAGTTTGCATATTCTTCTCAGACTTGTGTGGGTTTCCTATGGGTCCTCCGGTTTCCTCCCACATTCAAAAACAAGCATAGCATTGAACACTCTAAAATTTAGAGTCTAAATTGTCCCCAGATTTGAGTGTGAGAACGGATGGTTGTTTGTTTCTGTGTACCCTGCGATTGGCCGGCAACTCGTTCAGGGTGTCCCTCACCGAATACCCAATGATGGCTGGGGTAACCCTCGTCAGGATCAAAGCAGTTTGGATAATGAATCAATG